>NC_091057.1:114591024-114891024 GCF_000393655.2 Nicotiana sylvestris | reverse complement strand
GAGATCTGAAGCTCATACCATACCGACAATGCTTACATGATCTTTGCCAACGGTTTAGATCAGTGGAGTTCAGGCATATTCCAAGGGTCCATAATGAGGTCGCCGATGCTTTGGCTACCCTAGCATCAATGCTGCACCATCCGGACAAAGCCTATGTCGATCCTTTGCACATTCAAGTACGAGATCAACATGCTTACTGCAACATGATTGAAGAAGAATTGGATGGCGAACCATGGTTCCATGATATCAAGGAATACATCAGAATGGGGATATACCTAGTGCAGGCCACGGGGGATCAAAAGAGAACAATTCGACGGTTAGCAAGTGGAGTTTTCTTGAGTGGAGGAGTTTTGTATAAAAAACACCAGACCTTGGATTGTTAAGATGCATAGATGCTAGACAAGCTACGGCTGTCATGTTCGAAGTACATTCAGGAGTCTGCGGACTACATATGAGCGGATATGTGCTGGCAAAGAAAATTCTCCGAGCAGGTTATTATTGGCTCACAATGAAGCGAGATTGTATTAGCTTTGTGCGCAAATGTCATCAGTGCCAGATACACGGAGATTTGATTCATTATCCACCATCGGAATTGCACACAATGTCAGCACCATGGCCCTTCATTGCTTGGGTCATGGATATCATTGGACCAATTGAGCCAGCAGCATCCAACGGTCATAGGTTCATTCTGGTAGCCATTGATTATTTCACCAAATGGGTTGAGGCCAAAACTTTCAAGTCTGTGACCAAGAAAGCAGTGGTCGATTTTGTTCACTCAAATATCATCTGTCGATTTGGAATCCCGAAGGTGATCATCACAGATAATGGTGCTAATCTTAACAACAATTTGATGAGAGAGGTATGTCAACAGTTTAAGATCACACACCGCAATTCTACCCCATATCGTCCCAAGGCGAATGGAGCAGTTGAGGCAGCCAAGAAGAACATAAAGAAGATACTTCAGAAAATGGTAGAAGGTTCTAGGCAATGGCATGAAAAATTATCATTTGTGTTGCTGGGTTATTGCACTACTCTCCGTACTTCAGTAGGCGCAACTCCTTATTTGTTGGTATATGGAACTGAAGCCGTAATACCTGCGGAAGTTGAAATCCCGTCCCTTCGGATTGTCGCTGAGGCTGAGATCGATAATAATGAGTGGGTCAAAACCCGTCTGGAGCAATTGAACTTGATTGATGAAAAAAGATTGGCAGCTGTGTGTCATGGCCAGTTATATCAAAAGAGAATGGCAAGATCATACAACAAAGATGTACGTCCCCGGAAGTTAAAAGTGGGCCAGCAAGTGCTGAAACGCATCCTTCCACATCAGGCTGAGGCAAAAGGCAAGTTCGCCCCGAATTGGCAAGGGCCATTCATTGTAACCAGAGTGTTGTCCAATGGTGCTTTATGTTTAACAGATATCGAAGGAAAATGCATCGACATGGCTATCAATTCTGACGCAGTTAAGAGATATTATGTATGATTTCTTTAATTGTAATTGTTGTTTATTTGCATTTGGCATGGTATCGGAGAAATGAAATGACGGAGGCAATTTGTTCTTCCATCCAAACACTTCAACCTTTGCTTCCCCTTTTGAGCCTTATTATTCTTTCATACCCCTCTTTTGGAATCAGTAATGAAAATGAAAAAAGGGAGAAAAGAAAAATAATTATAATAAAGACAAAAGAAAAGTCACAAGAAAAACAAAAGAATTGGGAACTACGTTTGACCTGATTCCTCAAAAAGGATACATAGGCGCCTCACGGCTCGGTCATAGTGTAATAAGAATAAAAAATTCCCAAGCAAGAAAAACTGGGGCAGAAGTTGTGTTTATAATTTTGGGAAAGAAAGTTGATTCCAAGAGTTGTAATGTTTTACCCATCAAAATTATTTTAAACTTTTTTCTTTAGCCATACACCAGAAACACATATTGATGTCCAAAAGACCTCCCGATCAATATCCGAGAAGTGCCAAGTCGGGCAAATGGAAGTCTGGAGTAACACTCTGGTCCCCAGCAGAAAAGAAATGAAATGAGAGAATCCCCAGCAGAAAAGAAATGAAATGAGAGAATCCCCAGCAGAAAAGAAATGAAATGAGAGAATCTTATCAGTAACACCCCAATCCCCAGCTGAAAAGAAATAAAATGAGAGAGTCTTATTGGTGAAAACCTTCACAGGCACCATAAGGCGACGGAAATTGAGAGAAATAAAATGATAGAGTCTTATTGGTGAAAACCTTTACAGGCACCGTAAGGCAACGGATGTTGAGAGAAATAAAGTGAGAGAGTCGTATTGGTGAAAACCTTTACATGCACCATAAGGCGACGAGAGTTGAGAGAAACGAGAGTCTTATTAGTGAAAACCCCTCGAAGGGCACTATAAGGCGATAAGGAATTAAAAGGGGGCAAACGAGATAAGCTTGATAGAAAGGATCCGTCGAGACATCAAGCAGAATAAAGATGTTGTTTCGGCAAAAGAAGATGGGTTGCGGGACCTTTGAAATGCAAAGTAGGGACATCAGAAAGATTGATTGATGTAAACAGACTGGGTTGATTAATCCAAAAATGCGCGACATGACTATTGGGATCAGTTATACCATTCAGATAAGTTATTTTCTCTTCAAACAGTTGTTCAGAAAGATTTTTCTTGTTCTATCTTTCGAAGCCACCTTCTCTGCCTCAAATTTAGCTCCTTATGCTTGAACAAATACTGCATACTCTTGTGATCTGTGAACACCTCACATGCCAAGCCATACAGATAATGCCTCCAAATTTTCAACGCATGAACAATGGCTGCTAACTCCAAATGATGAACCAGATAGTTCTTCTCATGAATCTTCAACTGCCGCGAAGTATAAGCAATGATCTTGCCATCCTGCATCAATACCACACCAAGTCCAATACGAGATGCATCAGAATAAATTGTATATGGCCCTGAACCTGTGGGTAAAACCAACATCGATGCCGTAGTTAGAGCTGTCTTGAGCTTCTGAAAGCTTGCCTCACACTTGTCCGACCATCCGAACTGGGCACCCTTCTGGGTTAACCTGATCATCGGGGATGCGATAGACGAAAACCCCTCTACAAACCGACGATAATAGCCTGCCAACCCCAAGAAACTCCGGATCTCTGTAGCTGATGCTGGTCTAAGCCAGTTCTTGACTGCCTCAATCTTCTTCGGATCAGCCTGGATACCCTCTTCTGATACAACATGACCCAGGAATGCAACTGAACTCAACCAGAACTCACACTTCAAGAACTTAGCATATAACTGACTATCCCTTAGAGTCTGACGAACCACTCTGAGATGTTGCACGTGCTCCTCCTGGCTGCGGGAATATATCAAAATATCATCAATGAAGACTATCATGAATGAGTCCAAATAAGGCCAGAACACTCGGTTCATCAAATCCATAAAAGCAACTGGGGCATTGGTCAACCCAAATGACATAACCAAGAACTCATAATGCCCGTACTGAGTGCGGAAAGCTGTCTTAGGGACATTGAAAGCCCTAATCCTCAACTGATTGTAGACAGACCTCAAGTCAATCTTTGAAAATACCTTGGCACCCTGAAGCTTATCGAACAAATCACTAATCCTCGACAATGGATACTTATTCTTGATTGTAACCTTGTTCAACTGCCGGTAATCAATACACATTCTCATCGACCCATCCTTCTTATTAACAAACAACACCGGCGTACCCCAAGGTGAAACACTGGGTCTAATAAAACCCTTCTCAAGCAAGTCTTGCAACTGTTCCTTCAACTCTTTCAACTCAGGCTGGGCCATACAATACGACGAGATAGAAATGGGCTGAGTGCCGGAGCCAAATAAATGCGAAAGTTAATATCCCTGTCGGGTGGCATACCTAGCAGGTCTGAAAGGAATACCTTAGGAAACTCACGAACAACGAGCACAAAATCAATAGAGGGAACCTCGGCACTAGAATCACAAACATATGCCAAATAGGCCAAACATTCCTTCCCGACCATGCGTTGAGCCTTCACATAAGAGATAACACTGCGAGTAGAATGACCAGGATTCCCTCTCCACTCTAAATGAGGCATACCCGATAAGGCTAAGGTCACAGTCTTGGCATGATAGTCCAAGATAGCGTGGTAAGGTGATAACTAGTCCATCCCCAATATAACATCGAAATCAACCATGTCTAGAAGCAACAAATCTATATGAGTCTCAAGACCCCCAATCACCACAATACAAGAACGATGGACTCGATCAACCACAATAGAATCACCCACTAGGGTAGACACATACACAGGAACACTCAATGAATCACTAGGCATGACCAGATACGGTACAAAATAAGATGACATATACGAGTATGTAGACCCTGGATCAAATAACACTGAGGCATATCTATCACAAACCAGAACTGTCTTTGTAATAACTGCATCTGAAGCCTCAGCCTCAGGCCTGGCTGGAAGGGCATAACATCTGGGCTGTGACGACCCGACCCGTCGTCTCGTGAGTTACCGCCCTGTTTTTCCCATTTTATATTTCTTTATGCTTCATTATTAGTGTTGGGTGTGAACGAGTTGATTTGGATTGGTTTTAGTAGGAAATGAGACACTTAGTCTCTTTAAGGAAGGTTTGTTTTGGAAAAGTCAACCATACATTGACTTATGTGTTAGAGGGCTCGGATTTGAATCCTGATGATTCGGTTAGCTTCGGGTGATAATTTGTGACTTAGGAGTGTGACTAGAAGTAATTTTGGAGGTCCGGTGTAGAATTAGGCTTGAATTAGCGAAGTTAGTATTTTGGCGAATTCCGGTTGATAGGTGAGATTTTGATCCGAGAGTCATAATGGAATTCCGAGAGTTGTTGTAGCTTCGTTAGGTGATTTGGGATATGTGTGCAAAATTTCAGGTCATTCGGACGTGGTTTGGTCGGGTTTTTAATCGAAAGTGTATTTCGGAAGTTTTTAGAAAATTAGGCTTAAATTCGATGAGTTTTGGGTAATTTGATGTTGTTTGAGGTGTTTTGATGATTGTAAGAGGTTTTAATAATGTTATGAATTATGTTGTCATGTTTGGTCGGGGTCCCATGAGGCTCGAATAAGTTCTGGAAGAGTTTTTGGAAGATTTTTGTCGATTGAGCATAAGCATGTAATGATCTAAAGGTCTATTTTTAGTTCTAGAGATCGAAATTTTATTTCGAGATTTTCAGAATTTAAATAATGAATTATGGGAGTGATCTGGAAAGTTTGGTCTAATTTCATCAAGTCGCGATTGGGCTTTTGACGCGAAACATGAGTTAATTGTTTAACGAGCGAAATGAATATCGCACTGAGCAAACGAGCTCCGAATTGAGTTTTGATTGAAGGACTATGTTTGTATCATTATTTGTGACTCATAGGAATAAGAATCATCGAATTCTGAGTTTGTATGATGGAGTTAGAGCCATTTTAGTGAAAAGAAAAGTGTTACAATTTCTTTGGCTGCTGCTGTATTTTTTTAGCAGCGTGAACAGTAACCCCCGCGCGTGAACAGTAACCGCGGGGGTGAACAGTACTTCCGAAAAATTCTGGGCAGTGAGTTTATAAAACACTTCATCTGCGATTTTGGGTCATTTTTCCTCCATGGTTGATCATTTTGAGAGCTTCTTGGTGGAGATTAAAGAGGGATTCAAGGGGGAACGACTTGAGGTAAGTTTTATGGACTTAGAACTGGTTTTTATTGTGAATTCCACATAGAGATTCATGAAATATAAGCCTACAAATCAAGAACTAGGGCTTGAATTTTGAAACCAAACAATTAGGATTTGATGGGTCATTTCAACTCGGATTTGGGAGTTCTTGGTATGTATAGACTCGTGGCGAGATAAGGAACCCGATGACGTAAAAATTTATGAGTTTCAAGACGTGGTCCCGGGGCTCGGGTTTTGTCAAATTCGTGAATTTTGATATCTTTCGATTGCTTTCGATTGGGTATTGTCTCTTTAGCATAATGCAGCATATTCATTGTGATTTTGAGCAGATTCGTCGCACGAAGAGGCCAATTCGAGAGGCAAGGGCATATCGAGCTAGACTTTTGGCAGTCTTGAGGTGAGTAATTGATCTAAATGATGTCCTGAGGATTTGAAACTCCGGAATTTCACATCGTAACGCTATATTGAGGTGACTTGCACGCCGGATAACGGGTGTGGGGTAGAGAACCATTGGGGATTGTGACTTGGTCCGTCTTGAGAGATATTTTTACCGTGTTTTCTACTTGACCTAAATTAAGAATCATCCTTACTTAGATTTGATTATTACATTTGGGCTTCTTGCCAATTATTTGAATCCTTCAGGGATTGATATCACTGTTTTCGCTTATTTTGCATATCATTTGATCTCAGTCCAGGGTTTTAAATACTGTTTTGCAAACTCAGCCATCTTTCTAAGATTTGAAAACTTAAATGATATTTCTAAATGATATTTCGGGCTGAGAACTATCGTTTTACGAATGCCCAAGGGGCTTATGATGATTTCTGGACTGAGCATGGATCGGGCTGCTCGCCGCAGCAGTGTTACATTGATATTGAGGCCAAGAGCCTGGTTGATTACATTGATATTGAGGCCGAGAGCCTGGTTGATTACATTGATATTGAGGTCGAGAGCCTAGGTGATTATACTGATATTGATATGAGGCCGAGGGCCTAGATTTGATGCCACGAGATGGATTGATATTGCGCTTGGGCTGTAGGAGCCCCTCCGGAGTCTGTACACACCCCCAGTGAGCGCCGTCGACGATAAATAAATATAGATGGCTCGGGCTGCACGCCGCAGTGGGTGCCAGAGAGTACTGTCATATGCATTGCATTGCACTCATGCATTTAATCCTTATCTGCATTATCTGCCATAATAATTATGTGCTCTTATTTCATTGACTAGTTGCTTCATACTGTTCTGAGCCTGAGGGCTGATACTGTTCTGAGATACTGAGCCCGAGGGGCAGATTTCTACTTATTATTTTGATACTGAGCCCGAGGGGTAGATTTCTAATTATTATTTTGATACTGAGCCCGAGGGACAGATTTCTACTTGTCATTTTACTGCCAAATTACCTGTTTTACTGGTTTAAAAGAAATTTCACATGATATTTCACTGAATTGTTATTTTAAATGATTTCACTGCTTCTGTATAGAATGTTGTGTGCCTTAACCTGTTTTCTTACCTTCAGTCATTATTTATATTTATTACTCACTGGGTCGGAGTACTCACATTACTCCTTGCACCATGTGTGCAGGTACATGTATTCCTGAGGCATAGAGCGAGTTTTCTGATGTTCAATTTTCATCGGAGTTATCGAGGTAGCTGCATGGCGTTCGCAAACCTGTTTTCTCCCTTATCTTCTGTTATTTATGATATCTTTAGACTTTGTTCCTAATTCCATACTTTGTAGAATTTTAGTAAACTCTATAGTAGCTCATGAATTATGACACCTCGGTTAGGGCTGAGTTGGGTTGGATTTCCGTATTTTATCTATACTTTCCGCTATTGGATATTATTAAACCATGTTTATACTATAATTGTGTTAATTAATTGTCTTAAAAGGATGAATTAGGTTGAATGGCTGGCCTTGTCTTCATGAGGGGGGCCATCACGACCAGGTTCGGGAATTGGGTCGTGACAAGTTGGTATTAGAGCCTAGGTTACTAGGTCTCGTGAGTCATGAGCAGGTTTAGTAGAGTCTCGCAGATCGGTACAGAGACGTTTGTATTTATCCTTGAGAGGCTGCAGAACCTTTAGGAAAACTTCATATTCTTGAATTTTTTTCGTGCGTCCTTGATTTAGCTGGAAAAAAAGTAACTCTTACAATTCCATCCACGTGTTTGTATGCTCAAACAAGCGCTCAGTATTAGATGTGCCTTGATGGCTTGTGATTCCCCGATCGAGGGGCGAGGTGTTATCTTTGTGAGTTTATGGTGGGCCATTCTGGAGGACTTGAGGTTGGATCTTTGCCTATGGCTGGAGCGCCGAGGTGCTGATTGTGTGAACAAGTGTTTTTGAACTTATATGTTTGGTATTGTCCCTGTTAGTGGAAATGATGGTTATGGCTATATGATGAGTATGTTAGTACTGCGAAGCGTATCTATATGATTTGGAAGCGACGAGAAGGGTGTGCTGAATGATGGAATAACTAATAGATGCTTGAAATCCATCGTGATTCAAGTTATAGCTCGAGTTATGGGTGTGTGAAGAATATTTTCATGTCTCCTAGTTGGGAGTGAAGTAAATTTCATGTTGCGGTATGAGTACAGACTCAGGAAGATCAAGTGACTACGTAATGCTTATGGCGGTGGAAGGTATGCAGAAATGTTAGTTGGAGGCAAAGTAGGTGGGTCATCTCCTGCGGGGTGTTCTAAAGTTGTGTTATCCTTATGTTATCTATTAGAAGACCTCAATTGCAAGTGAATAAAATGCGTTGAAATCTAAATTGGATCGCCTAGAGAGTGGGCTTAACTATTATGTGAGTGAATGCGAGATTTGCAGAAGAGTTAAAAATTCTAAATGATTTGTGTTTCCGCAAGCTTATGAAGGATCGAGTTTAATCTCATTATGTATTAAGGCAACAATGGAGTATATGTGTTATGAGTATAGTATGTTGTGATCTATGGCTTCGAGCCAAGTTGGGGAGCTTGCTATTGGTTAGCGGATTTTGCGGTTATGTACTATGTTAGTTCCGATTTGATGCATGCTGGTGAATCAGTTCTGGTTGTGGAAATTGGGCCGAGAATGGCACGAGTGAAGGAAATTTTTTGACAAGATGTCATGAGCTCGGATGAGCAGGAGATAAGTTTCGATGTTTACGGTAAGTTGGTATTGTCTTCAGCGTCACCTAAGATCGGTGTTTTGTAAAAAGGGTTTTGCGTCCTGGTTAATAATTCTTGATCGCTTTATAGCGTTAGCGCGACCGGTGGTTTGGATGTATGCTCCAGATATTGTTGTGGTAGGTTGTGGGAGTGTGTCCCACGGGAAGATTATATAAATGTGGCATGTGATCACTTGATTGATTAAAGAAGTAAACCAAGTATGAAGTTTGCAACGGTGTGATGTTGAGTATAGTTTTCTATATGCTATTTTGTATGCCTTGCTTCCTGTTTTCTAAGGAAATTCCGTATTAGTGCGTGGGATTGGTAATTCCTTCCAGAGTTCATTTTCTTTTTTTGTATCGCGTTCGAATTGGTAGCCTATTGGCATATTGGGGCATCATATACGGCTTTTGATTATGTCTGGGGTGGCTTATTGCCTGAGCAGTTCGTAATGGGTGAGACGAGATTAGTGCAATCTAAGTATATGAAGTAAATTAAGAGGTTAAGACCATTGTTTGGTTCAGAATGAGGTGATAGTTCTTGCCAGAAGTATAGACCCAATGAATTGTTGATTCGGCAGTGTTATGAATTTATACAGATCTCATCCGTCGTATCGGTATTGTAAGAATTTGAACACGACCTATGTATGTCATGCAGAGCATGGGATGTGTAATGATTTTTCTTCTAGATGAGATCAATGGAAGTTCTTGACTAGTTGAGTACGTAAACATTCATGGTTCGGAAAGGAGGTGAAGTCCTCATGTTACCTTAGGATGGTATGGTATATGCAATATGTTGTGAAGGATTGAGATTTGCGTGTCTAATGTTACAGTTCAGTTCTGAATGGAAGTTCATAACATTCTTAGGCGGTACGGGCAGCTTTAGGTGATTAGAGAAATGAGCTTCAGATAATTTGGGTGAATGATCTTTAGATGATTAAGGAAATGGTATTGCTAATTGGAAGTGATTTGATGAGAGTATATTTCTTAGAAAAAGGTAATGCGATTAAACTGATGATATTTCGGTAGTATTGCGGCATGTTCTTGGTGGGTCCACTGGTGGTATTCGGGTTTGCTTGGTAGCACAGGAAAATTTTAAGTATCTGTCGTGGAATGATTGGGTATCAAAGGTGTGCATGTATTCGCACGGTGGAAACTGGAATCAGGTATGATGATTTGTGTGCCATATGAAGTTGGAGACTGGGAGTTCTCATGTACATGCTAGGTTGTGGTGGTGGATCGTGTGTATTCGGCAACGTCTAGCGGCAATCGGGATTTGGAGGCTCGAGTGGATCTTTGTTTGCTGGTATGTTAGATTTTGGATGTGATGTCGGAATTTAGACTAGTTATCTTAGTGTTGAGTGATTCTGACTATCACGCTACGGGAAATACCGAAAATGCCACGGGTTGAGTGATGAAGTGAATTGGATTATGTTCTAGCAGAGTGGTTTATATTTCAAAGGACCAGCGGACAGTTGAGAAGGATTGCTTTCTTAATTAGGCATTCGTGATGGATGTCAGTGCAAAGGTTGGTATCATTAATTCAGTTTCGGTGTTGGGGGACTTTTTAGATGAGTTTCATATGGCTAGGCATGTCGCCGGGCGAGGTTGTTGATTTCGGTATTAATTTGGTGCCGGGCACCGGATCGTCTGGCTCCGATAGGAGTTGTAGTAATGGAAGTCGAGCGAGATGAGTAATTGGGTGTTGCTCGATGAATCACGTACTTGTTATGTTCTATCAGGTCTGCGTGGTGTGTGTTATTTGTTTCACCATGGGTGTAATGATTTCCTTTGGCTCTAGACATCAATTGAGCATGGTTGTCGATTTCAAGCATAGTGACTTAAGGTGTTTCCTGTGGAGTACTATTTGGATAGGAACGCGCGTTGCAGCAAAGCTGTGTGGAAACATGACATTGCGGGTCAAATTTGTGTGTCCTGTTTCTCTGATGTGAGACAGGGTCTCAGCCTTGTGTTGTGGCAGTACTGGTGAGTTTGAGGTACAACTCTCTCAGTTGAGTCATTTTCATGAATTGAGTATGTTCAGACCGTTTCTTATTGGTGCACGTATTATGCAAGTTGTGGCTTAGGCATGTATTTGATGTGTCATGTCACCAGAGTAGTGTGTTTGGTCATAAGGGATCATTGAAATCATTAATGAATGCGAACGAATTCGATTTTAGTATGTGTGATGGGTAAATATTGAGGTTCGGTTCAAAATTTGCTATGGTAATTACCAGGAGAGAAATGACTTCATGAATGGTTGACATAGGAAATGGTTATGATTTATTGCGTGTTTCCTTTATCATTGGCAGTATGTGAAAGTGTTGGAATGAGGCTTTAGTTGTTAAGAGGTTTCCTATCGATATTCGATTATTATGTGCAGCTACAGTGAATAGAAATTATCGTTTCGAGTGTTTGAGTTATGTGGTATATCAGATAATTGCACCTGATGTTGCAGGTATGGGTTATTACAGCTGGTTCGGGCTTATTCTGAGTATGGATGTGAAGTTCTAATCTTGTGTATGATTTGGAAGGTGCAGTGTGGTTCTATGGTTTATGGATTAGATGGATTGTGAAATTTCAGCTATGTTATGTTATCGGACCTATGCGAGATAGGGTAGTATGGGATCACCCATGGGTATATTCTTGGTAAGCTCGTTCAGCTATTGGTTGGCTTCTAGGACAACTCTGGGTACGCTCGAGGACGAGCGTTTGTTTAAGTTGGGGAGGATGTGACGACCCGACCCGTCGTCTCGTGAGTTACCGCCCCATTTTTCCCATTTCCTATTTCTTTATGCTTCATTATTAGTGTTGGGTATGAACGAGTTGATTTGGATTGGTTTTAGTAGGAAATGAGACATTTAGTTTCTTTAAGGAATGTTTGTTTTGGAAAAGTCAACCGGACGTTGACTTATATGTTAGAGGGCTCGGATTTGAATCCCGATGATTCGGTTAGCTTCGAGGGATGATTTGTGACTTAGGAGTGTGACAGGAAGTAATTTTGGAGGTCCGGTGTAGAATTAGGCTTGAATTGGCGAAGTTAGTATTTTTGGCGAATTCTGGTTGATAGGTGAAATTTTGATTCGAGAGTCGGAATGGAATTCCAAGAGTTGTTGTAGCTTCGTTAGGTGATTTGGGATATGTGTGCAAAATTTCAGGTAATTCGGACGTGGTTTGGTTGGGTTTTTGATCGAAAGTGTATTTCGGAAGTTTTTAGAAAATTAGGCTTGAATTCGATGAGTTTTGGGTAATTTGATGTTGTTTGAGGTGTTTAGATGATTGGAAGAGGTTTGAATAGTGTTATGAATTATGTTGGCATGTTTGGTCGGGGTCCCATGAGGCTCGGATAAGTTTTGGAATAGTTTTTGGAAGATTTTTGCCGTTTGAGCATAAGCATGTAATGATCCAAAGGTCCATTTTTAGTTCTAGAGATCAAAATTTTATTTCGACATTTCCAGAATTTAAATAATGAATTATAGGAGTGATCAGGAAAGTTTGGTCTAATTTCATCAAGTCGCGATGGGTTTTTGACGCGAAATATGAGTTAATTATTTAACAAGTGAAATGGATATCGCACTGAGCAAACGAGCTACGAATTGAGTTTCGATTGAAGGACACATTATTTGCGACTCATAGGAACAAGAATCATCGAATTCCGAGTTCGTATGATGGAGTTAGAGCCATTTTAGTGAAAAGAAAAGTGCTGCAATTTCTTTGGCTGCTGTTGTATTTTTTTAGCAGCGTGAACAGTAATCCCCCCGCGTGAACAGTAACCGCGCAGATGAACAGTGACCACACGCGTGAATTGTAACCCCCGCGTGTGAACAGTAACTGCGCGGGTGAACAGTGACCGCGCGGGTGAACAATACTTCCGCAAAATTCTAGGCAGTGCGTTTATAAAACACTTCATCCGCGATTTTGGGTCATTTTTCCTCCATGGTTGATCATTTTGAGAGCTTCTTGGTGGAGATTACAGAGGGATTCAAGGGGGAACAACTTGAGGTAAGTTTCTTGGACTTAGAACTCGTTTTTATTGTGAATTCCACCTAGATATTCATGAAATATAAGTCTACAATCAAGAACTAGGGCTTGAATTTTGAAACCAAACAATTAGGATTTGATGGGTCATTTGAACTCGGATTTGGGAGTTCTTGGTATGTATAGACTCGTGGCGAGATAAGGAACCCGATGACATAAAAATTTCTGAGTTTCGAGACGTGGGCCCGGGGCTCGGGTTTTGTCAAATTCGTGAATTTTGATATTTTTCGATTGCTTTCGATTGGGTATTGTCTCTTTAGCATAATGCGACATATTCGTTATAATTTTGAGCAGATTCATCGCACGAAGAGGCCAATTCGAGAGGCAAGGGCATAGCGAGCTAGACTTTTGGCCGTCTTGAGGTGAGTAATTGATGTCCTGAGGGTTTGAAACCCTGGAATTTCACATCGTAATGCTATATTGAGGTGACTTGCACGCCGGATAACGGGTGTGGGGTAGAGCACTATTGGGGACTGTGACTTGGTCCGTCCCGAGAGATATTTTTACCGTGTTTTCTACTTGAACTAAATTAAGAATCATCCTTACTTAGATTTGATTGTTACATTTGGGCTTCTTGCCAATTATTTGAATCCTTCAGGGATTGATATCACTGTTTTCGCATATTTTGCATATCATCTGATCTCAGTCTAGGGTTTTAAATACTGTTTTGCAAACTCAGCCATCTTTCTAAGATTTGAAAACTTAAATGATATTTCTAAATGATATTTCGGGCTGAGAACTATCGTTTTACGAATGCCCAAGGGGCTTATGATGATTTCTGGACTGAGCATGGATCGGGTTGCGCGCTGCAGCAGTGTTACATTGATATTGAGGCCGAGAGCCTGGTTGATTACATTGATATTGAGGTCGAGAGCCTGGTTGATTACATTGATATTAAGGCCGAGAGCCTGGTTGATTATACTGATATTGATATGAGGCCGAGGGCCTAGATTTGATGCCACGAGATGGCTTGATATTGCGCTTGGGCTGTAGGAGCCCCTCCGAAGTCTGCACACACCCCCAGTGAGCGCCGTCAACGATTAATAAACATGGATGGCTCGGGTTGCACGCGGCAGTGGGTACCAGAGGGTACCGTCATATGCATTGCATTGCACTCATGCATTTATTCCTTATCTGCATTATCTGCCATAATAATTATGTGCTCTTATTTCATTGACTGGTTGCTTCATACTGTTCTGAGCCTGAGGGGCTGATACTGTTCTGAGATACTGAGCCCGAGGGGCAGATTTCTACTTATTATTTTGATACTGAGCCCGAGGGGCAGATTTCTAATTATTATTTTGATACTGAGCCCGAGGGGCAGATTTCTACTCGTCATTTTACTGCCAAATTACCTGTTTTACTGGTTTAAAAGAAATTTCACATGATGTTTCACTGAATTGTTATTTTAAATGATTTCACTGCTTCTGTATAGAATGTTGTGTGCCTTAACGTGTTTTCTTACCTTCAGTCATTATTTATATTTATTACTCACTGGGTCGGAGTACTCACATTACTCCCTGCACCATGTGTGCAGGTACAGGTATTCCTGAGGCATAGAGCGAGTTTTCTGCTGTTCAGTTTTCATCGGAGTTATCGAGGTAGTTGCATAGCGTTCGCAGACCCGTTTTCTCCCTTATCTTCTGTTATTTATGATATCTTCAGACTTTGTTCCTAATTCCATACTTTGTAGAATTTTAGTAAACTCTGTAGTAGCTCATGACTTGTGACACCCCGGTTAGGGCTGAGTTGGGTTGGATTTCCGTATTTTATCTATACTTTCCGCTATTGGATATTATTAAACCATGTTTATACTATAATTGTGTTAATTAATTGTCTTAAAAGGATGAATTGGGTTGAATGGCTGGCCTTGTCTTCATGAGAGGCGCCATCACGACTAGGTTTAGGAATTGGGTCGTGACATTACCTCCACCTCTACCACCACCTCTAGCTGGATGGGCAGACTGTGGAACACCTGGTGCCTGAACCATAGCACGGGAACCCTAATGCTGAGAGCTACTCGGTGCTCGAGGGCAATACCTAGCGATGTGCCTCGTGTCGCCACAAGTAAAACAATCCCTCGGCTGCTGGGGCTGATGGCCCTGAAAAATCTGAAACGGTGGTGCACTGAGAGGAGCTGGTGATGCACTGCATGACTGCCGATCAGAATACTGCATCTGAGAACCATGGCCACCTAAAGCACCATGAGAAACCTGGAGTGCTGACTGAAAAGGCCTAGGGGGATGGCCTCTACCATATGAATCTCTACCTCCAGATAAGGTACCACTGAATCTGCCTGAATGACGGGGCCTCTTATCCGACCCATGACCACCTTCCTGTGACAGAACCATCTCCACTCTCCTGGCTACATTGGCCGCCTCCTAGAAAGATATCTCACTCCCAGTCTCCCTAGCCATCTGAAGACGAATCGGCTAAATCAGACCATCAATAAACCTCCTCACCCTCTCTCTCTCTCTCGGTAAGAAGTATGACAAGAGCATGGCGAGCTAAGTCGATGAACCTGGTCTCATATTGGGTAACCGTCATGGAACCCTACTGGAGGCACTCAAACTGCCTCTGGTAGGCCTCTCTCTGAGTAATGGGGAGAAACTTCTCCAGAAATAGCTGCGTAAACTACTCCCAAGTCAAGGCTGGTGATCCGAATGGTCTAGCCAAGCAATAATCTCTCCACCAAGTCTTGGCGGATCCAGATAACCGAAATGTAGCCGTGGGTGATCCCACACTACCCTGAGGATCCTCGGAAGATGCAGCGCTAAAAGTGGTAGTGAAGATCTTCGTAAACCTATCCAATCTCTACAAGGCATCAACAGACATAGCTGGCTCATCTCTAGTCTGTGCTAGAATACCAGGCTGAATTGCTCCAACTAGTTGAGCTGCTGGAGTCTGAAACTGGGGAGCCATCTGCTCTGCAATGCGAGTAGTAGGAGTCTGGGCTCCTCCTCCAGCGCGAGAGATGGCTGGTGCTGCAGGAAGCAAACCTGTCTGGGCGACACTCTCCATCAGTCCCACTAGTCGGACCAGAGCATCCTGAAGTACTGGGGTAGCAATGAACCCCTCTAGGACCTGAGCTGGGCCCACCGGAACTGCCTGGGCTGGAACCTCCTCGTCAAACTCAACCTGAGGATCCGCCGTTGGTGCCGTTGCTCTGGGCTGAGCCCTGCCCCTACCTCGGCCTCTAGCACGGCCTCGCCCTCTGCCCCTCGTGGGAGATGCTGCTGGGGGCTCGGGCTGCTGATCGGTGGATAAGGAAGCACTTGTTCTCGCCATCTGCGAAAGAACTGAGTAGAAATCCAATTAGCATTGAGAAACAACACCGCACGACAAGAAAGAACAAATGTGAAGTTTTCCTAACTATGTAGCCTTTGGGGGATAAATACAGATGTCTTCGTACTGATCCATCAGACTCTACTATGCTTGTCCGTGAATTGTGAGGCCTATGTAACCTAGAGCTCTGATACCAACTTGTCACGACCAGGATTTCCCACCCTCGGGAGTCGTGATGGCGCCTACTAATGAAAGCTAGGCACGCCAATCTTTTAACTACTAACTTCATTAACCAGTTATTTCTTTTTAACAAATATAAGACGATAATGTATAAATAGCGAAACTTTTAAATTTAAGCAGAAGACAATAATAAAATATTTGAAATTTATGTCTATTACAATTACTCAAGCCTTAATCACCTAAAATCTGGTGTCACAGTGTCACAGACGGTCTAAGGTTTACTACATACAAAGTCTGAAGAATTAACAATACACTGTTTCTGAAATAAGGGAAAATGAAATAGGAAATAGGGATAGAGGGAGACGCCAGGGCCTGCGGACGCATGCAGATCTTCCTTGGGTCTCCACGTGGACTAAAGATAGCCTCCAATTATGGTCCAAGAGCTGCTCCGGGATCTGCACATAGTGCAGAGTGTAGTATCAGCACAATGCTGGTAAGTGCCTAGCCTAACCTCGGCGAAGTAGTGACGAGGCTAGGACCAGACTACCAAATAAACCTATGTAGTTATATAATATACAACGGAAGTTAAAGTAGGAATAAACAGTTAAAGCTGGGAAGATGCTTCGGGGAAATAATAGATAAAGCAGAACCTCAAGAGGACTACAAGGAAACTAAAATTTAACTTCTAACAAGGATAAGGAAAACAAGGCAGATTTCACTTTCGGTTCACATCTTGTTGCAGGCATGCAACCCAATCCCATTTCTCATATCTCGTGGTAAGCGTACCACCCGCTCCCATTTCATTAAATCTTGTGATAGGCGTACTACCCGCTCTCATTTAATTATATCTTGTGGTAGGCGAACCACCCGCTCCCATTTCATTATATCTTGTGGCAGACGTACAACCCGCTCCCATTTCATTATATCTTGTGGTAGGCGTACCACCCGCTCCCATTTCATTATATCTTGTAGTAGGCGTACCACCCGCTCCCATTTCATTATATCTTGTAGTAGGCGTACCACCCGCTCCCATTAAAAAGCCAACACAAAATCACAAGGAATACCGGCAAGGGAACAAAAGCAATATAACAACTTCCCGGCAAGGAAACAATAATATCAAAGCAAACATCCCAGCAAGGGAGAATCAGCTATAACCAACCTGGACTCAACTTCTACTCAGCCCAATTAATTCCAATACCCAATCATAAATAAAATCCACAATAAATAAACTAAATCCTTGCTCAATATTGAGAATCATCAATTAAGGCATCCGTAGTAACATTTAAGAACACAACAACTATCAAATTTAAGACTCACGGTCATGCTCGACACCAACGTATAGATACTCGTCACCATGCCTATACGTCGTACTCAACAAGAAGAAATTAACAAATAGGACACAACTCCTAATCGCTCAAGCTAAGGTTAGACCAAACACTTACCTCGCTTTGCAACCAATTCAAAATTCCAACAAGACTTTGCCTCGCGAATTCATCCGAAGCTTCAAATCTAGTCATAATAATTCAATATACTCAATACAAATCGTAGGAATTAATTCCATATGAATTTACTAATTTTTTCGGATAAAATCCGAAATATATTTTAAAATTCAACAGTGGGCCAAAATGAATCTCGAAAAAACTTACAAAATCTGAATACTCGTTCCAATACGAGTTCAACCATTCAAAAATTATCGAATTCCGACATCGGATTGCCTTTTAAATCCTCAATTAAAGTTTTGAAGATTTCTACCATTTTAACCCAATCTTTACCTATTTGAACAACAATCTTCCCATAAGCTTATTGTTACAAGCATGTATAACTAATACTCAAACATCCATGAATCATCTTACTAACTACCCATTTCTAGTTAGATTTCGAAAGTGAAGAATTGGGAAAAAAGAAATTCTTACCTCTTTGATGAAGAACTTGAGGGATTTCAAGGTTTGGACAAGATTTTGATGAACAAGGAACTTGAGCTTCTTCCGCTCTCTAGAAATGCTCTTCCCTCTCTCTAAAAGCACCAGAAAATCCCAAAATAACAAACCCCAAACGAGTTAAACGAAATGGGGTTCGGGTCTTAAAAACCCATTTTTGTACTGCCTGGGGCGGCGTGGTAATGAAAGATGTGTTTAGAAACGAAATTGAAGGTGCTCTGATAATTTACACAGCCGCGCCGCATGGGGCGGCTCATGGTGCGGCGCGGTAGTGTAAAATTCTGCGGCTGCTTTTGGTAATTTGGTCATAACTTCTGGTATGAGTGTCCAAATGACGAACGGTTTGAAGCGTTAGAAACTAGACTTGAAAATATTTCATTTGATAGGTTGTTCATCACGTAAGACCTTATACATATTTATATATGATTGTCCAAAGTAGGGACTTGTGCGCATTCTCTTAAAATTTTAGTCTATTATGAAATTTACCAACTTGGCTTAGTCTTAGGACTTTCCTTATACCCCATATCACTTATAGTATGTTTCGTACGCTTGCTATCATATCCAATTGGTATACATCATGTCAATTTTTCCAAATTTTTACTAACTCCCAAAATTTTCAATAATTTCGCCAGAGTTTCCTTTGTAACTCGGCCTATCCACCTGTCAGAGAATCCCAGAAACCAATCCTAACAACATATACATAATCCAATCACCGTAACCCAACATGAAGACAATACCAACACTGGCCTCATAAGTAATACATTACTAGAAAAGGAACGACATTCACATTAACTATCCAGGTGACACTAAACTCATATCAGGTAAGTTCTCGACATTTTCATAAAACACAGAAATAAATATTTAAATTAAAGATGACATTTTTGGGTCATCACAAGAATCCCGATAAGGGAACAATAGTATAACAACAATATCTTGGCAAGGGAAACAATATCATAAGCAATAACATCTCGGCAAAGGAAACAACAAGTACATAATAACGGTCACGGAAAAAATCAAGAAGCACGATAACCTCAATAAAACAACAAGACATAATAAGCATGTGATAACTGCACCGGTAGCCACAACAATTGGACATGTAACATATTTGCACAAAGTCATAGAGGAACTCACAATCAAGAAGTATCAAAACAATAAGGAAGGCAAGCACTTCAATTAAGGATCAAGGTGACACGTAAGAATTAGAGGAAAGCTAACGACGTCATATGGAGCATATAAAGGCAATTTAAGCAATTAGGAAACCCAATCATAACGAGATACTTTCCACATAAGGACCTAATAATCCTAGAGACAAATTTCCCACAAATAAGTCCGAGCACACACTCGTTATCTTGCATGCATGGACTACAATTAGCATAGAAGACTCATTCCTAAGGGAAAGTCCCCCACACAAGGTTAGGCAAGATACTTACCTCAATCCGGCCAATTCAATACTCAATTTAGATTTTCCTTTACCAATTCATCAATGCTCGGCTCAATCTAGCCAAAAATGACTTGGATACATCTAACAATGCAAGAGAAAATAATTTCAATTAACAAAACTATGATTCTTATACAATTTACAAAAAGTCAACAAAAGTTAACTCCCCGGGCCCGCACCTCGGAAACCGATAAAATTTACAAAAATCGAATACCCATTCCGATGCGAGTTCACCCATACAAAAATTATCCAATTCTGATACCATTTTATCCTTCAAATCATCATTTTACATTTTTGAAAGATTTCAGAATTTTTCCCTATCACAAATCAAATGATGAATTTAATGATAGATTCATGTATTCTAGCCAAATTAGAGTTAGAATCACTTACCCCGATGAATTTCTTGAAAAAAATTCAAAAAATCGCCAAGATCCGAGCTCTCTAGGTCAAAATATGAAATAAAACCCTAAACCTCTTATTTATTTGCACCTCCCAGATTTTCATCACCGCTGACCGCAAAAAAAACTATCGCTAACTGCGGTCCATCACCGCTGACCGCGTTTAATCCACCGCTACCGCGGAGAATGTTGACTGCAGTGATATGCTTTAGTATTTTGGCCATAACTTTCTCTAAATATGTCCAAATTGTGATTTCTTTATTTTTCTGGAAATTAGACACGAAGAGCTACAACTTTCATTTTTGAATCATCTCAAATTTCCTTGTAGATCAAAAGATATAGGCTTCCGAAGTCAGACCAGTGCACCTAAGGATTCTTCCTCACCGCGGACCGCGAACCATTTTCTGCTACCACAAAAATTCCACTGCTACAGCAAAATATCACTGCTGACCGTGGTCCTCCCACGATCCGTAACAACTTCCGAGTGCCGAAATATCCAAACTCGCTCAAAACTCACCCCGAAACTCATCCAAAGCCCCCGGAACCTCAACCAAATGTATCAACAAATCCCATAACATCATACGAACTTAGCCCCACTTTTAAATCGCTTCAAACATCGCTAAGACCACAAATTATATGCCCAAACGCACGAAAATCACTATGAACTTCAAGAACCTCTAGAATTTCAACCAAGCATCCGAACCATATCAAATCAACTCCAAACGACACCAAATTTTTCAGGCATGTCCCAAATGATATAACGGAGTTGTTCCAATTTTCGGAATCGCATTCCGACCTCGATAACATAAAAGTCATCTATGGGTCAAACCTCTCCATTTTTCAAACTTCAACTTTTCCAACTTTCATCAAAATGCCTCAAATTACCCTACGGGCCTCCAAACCCAAATCCGAACACACGCCCAAGTCCAAAATCACCATACGAAACTACTGACATCATCCAAAACTCATTCCGGAGCCGTTTACTTAAAGGTCAAATTCCGGTCAAATTCTCCCCGCTTAAGCTTCCAGGACTATATTCCTTCTTTCCAATTCGACTCCGATTCATCCGAAAACTGAATCCAACCCTGCACACAAGTCGATATACATAATGTGAAGATGCTATTGAACTCAAACTGCCGAACCGGATGCAATTATTCGAAACGACCAGTCGGGTCGTTACAATTTTATTTATAGCTCAAATATATTTTTTCAATATTATTTACGTAAGTTTTAGAAGTTTGAACACAATGGTACAAGGTACATACGCATCGCACGTACTTCTCATTTAAATAAGAATTTTTTAAAACTAAGTCCTATTTGATTCAAAAACATATTTTGATTGCTTATCTATCTGTATTTATACTATATTAAAAGCACGAAGGCCCTTAGATAAATGTCGTTCGCTTTTTTACCCTTCAAAAATAACTTTCACATTAGACGAAGTTGTAATTTAATTAATTTTCTAATATGTGATTTTAAAATCAAATAAAATTTTGGTTATTAAAACTTTCCTTATTTAAACTATGTAGAAATTCATAATATTTAAAACTATTGAATTTTACTATAAATAAACAACTTTGACTTTTCTCGATCCCTTTGCCCATTAAAAAACGTTCTCCAAATTTAGAAGAAAAAATAATTAATTTGAATTAAACTATAATTCTTTTAAAATGAGTAAGACAGAAATTGTATCTACTTTGCCTTTGAAATAATTCTTTTAGAAAAAAGTGTCCTAAATGTGAACAAAAAAGAAAATTATCTTTTTAAGAAGGAACAAAGTTGTCTTTAAAGTATTTAGCAATTATTAATTTAAATAAAAAATAAATATATTGAGTATAATTACAATTTTGTCTAATATGAATTACGAAATACACTTTAATTTACATGGTTAAAAGAAAAATAAAATATTCGTAAAATTCTAATATAAATCTATATCTATCTATATCTATATTATTATAAAAGCACGAATGTTTCACACTAAATATTGAACGACAAAAATATCCTTGAAATATTGATAGACTTTTATGTCCTCTGAAACATAAATTATTTCTTCAAGAAAATAACAGAATATTGGATAAAATTGTAACTTAAGGTGCCTAAAATATAAGAGTTTGAAACTAACTAATTTTAGAAAATTTAAAGCTGTAACATAATGTGAAATTCTAACATCACACGAATTCACTTGGGCAGTAACAATGGCCATTTGAATAACTTTGACTGAAATTCTAATTTCAATAGCTTTCGGCTGTTCAAACATTATAATAATCAAATACTTGGAAATTTATTTCCTTAAAAAATATTAATTCTACTTTGGAAAAGAATTGTAATATTAGACTTTGCTTAATTTTAGGACTTTGAGTTCGACTGTAAATTTGCAATAATTTGCTAAAAGAGACTTAATTTAAATAGGAATGGATTAATTTATAGTTTATTATTAAAGGGAAAATACGAGGCAAAAGCCTTATACTTATTTTTGGTGTACGATTTACTTATTTTCACATCTTTGTGCTTTTATATGTTTTATATATCATCAGTGCTCTTGTTTACGGCTTCAAACAGCTGGTATATATAGCACTTGATGTCTTCTCTTTACTTTGCTTAGTTTTGCAGCACAATCTTCAAACAGCTTTATACATGAACAAAATCAAGTCCTCTACATCGGTAACTGTTGGTAGCTAGGTATCGATAGACGATAGAGGTAGAAAAAAGCTTAATAATGGATATGTAAATGACCGCTGCAAATTTATGTTACAATTTTGTACTCTTCATGCTAATTTCAGTCAGGTACATTTAAATTATCTATGACGGAATTTTCTTTTTAGAGGTAGACAAACTTACGACATATCATTCACATCGACAAAGTGCCTTTCATGTGCCCTTGGATGTACTTATTTTGCTCTGTTTTTTCAATTAATAGAAAATATATAGTATTACTTATGTGTTACCCTTTGGTTTCAATTATCACAAATATGAGTAATTATCCGTCAAATTTTTCACGATGTGGCATGACCGAGTCAACTGCTATTGGAACACATAGTTGGTACTTAAAAAGCTTCCATCTAAAAAAGTTGAATTTTATTTCAATTTTTAATTAATTTTATCCACTTCTTATGAATTGACATTTGAGGTCTTCCAACTCAAAATATCAATAGACTCTTAAATTGGTCTTCTTTTAATTCAGTGTATTTCCAAATTAATTCGAAGCGAAGAGAGGAAAATATTTAATGCAAATTCTACGGAAATCAACTTAGGAGGCAAAAGCCCATGATTATTGCCGCAACCATTTTGAAGGTATAATACTTGGATTATATATGATATTTTTCTATTTTTGTTTTGTTTGAAGCAGTTGATTATTACAACAATAACAACAATCCAGTATAATCTCACTTAGTGGGGTCTGAGGAGGGTAGTGTGTACGCAGACCTTACCCCTACCCTGTGGTAGAGAAACTGTTTCCAAATAGACTCTCGCCATCCTTCCCTCCAAGAACTTTCCACCTTGCTCTTGGGGAGATTCGAACTCACAACCCTCTCGGTTGGAAGTGGGGGTTGCTTACCATCAGAGCAACCCCTCTTGTCCAAGCAACTGATTATTGAACTTAGTATATATTCACTAACAATTATTTATAGGGTATCTGCACAATTAATAGTTTATCACCTTTGGAGTGCGTTTTATAATATTTGATACAAAATAATTCGTGTATTGCACGAACATAGAGACTAGTCTATATTATATATACTATATTAAAAACATGAAACCCTTAGCGAAATGTCGTTCGCCTTTTTTTACCCTTTAAATATAGAATTCACACTAGATAAAATAGTCATTTGATAATTTTTCCTAAAATTTAGGATTCTAAAGTCAAGTAAAATTATTGTTATTAATTATTTCCTTATATAAACAATGTAAGAAGTCCTAATATTTAGGACTTCAAAAAACTAAAATTCAGTACTTATAAGTGTGCAAGCGTGTACATGTTTAAGGAAGATACGAAGCATTGAAATATCTAAACATCTTTTTGAGCACTTTTACAAGTGTGACATGCAAAAGCACATATTTTAGAAATTTAGTGTATATAACCGAAACAAAAAGTGTACAATTATATTTTTTATATTAGTTAAAATCTCAAATTATAAATTTCTTTTTAAGAGTTGTCTACGAATGTCTCATTATGGGTTTGATCTCCAATATCAGATCCTACATTATGATTTAGCAGCTAAATAATACTCTAACAATGTAATTTCCTGTAGTAAGTCATAGGGTACGCGCGTGTATCCATATCAATAAATATAAAATTCTTAAAAATTATATAAATATTAAATTTATCTGCCCTGAATTATAAAATTAAATTAAATGAAAGTCTTTGTGTTTTAATATAGTATAGATAAATAGATAGATATTACAACGCAAGCAAAATCTTATTCAATTTTAAATTTCTAATATTAGGAGTCCTTCTTAATTCAAATAGAAAATTTTAATAAAATTTTAGATAATTTTAAAGTTTTAAATATTAAAAAATTAAATAATTATTTTAATTTATAGTACAATATTAGATGTTTTTGGAATAACACTTGTTCAACAAACACCTTTGTGGAATCACAGAATTATAATATTTGTAATTTATTTATTTTATCTGTCATTCACCTAATTATACGTTATACATTCTAAATTTTCCTTATTTAACGCATGTAAAAACTTCTAAAATTTAGAATTTTGAATGCAAACAAAGAATTTGCTAGTTTTTTGTCTCCTAACATTAAGAACACGATATTTCTTTTAAAATTTTTGTCTATTTCTTTTTCGTTAGAGAGTGTTAATAATCAATTTAACGAAATCATGTTAGAATAATTTTATTAGTTAAAGATGTATACAATTACAGTAATAAATATGCATTCCATGTTGGATATAATGAAGTTATGGATAATATTTCAAATATTTAATATTACAATTAATTTTTAAATTTTGAATGTGCTAATATCTTGAACTCCGAGTTCAACTATGAATTCACCACTTTTTACTTTGCTAGATTTATAATGTTTCTTCAATTCTTTTATCTTTCCAATTAATAAATAAAGATGTTATTTCATTGAATGGTGATTTTATGAAATACGTTAGGAATGCATTATATATAGTTTAATAATATTTATATAATATTTCAAAGTTCTATAATTATTAATATGGGCTATACGCGTACCAAGATCATAGCGAAATATCGTTTACCTTTTTTACCCTTTAAAATTTAATTTCACACTAGATAAAGTGTTATTTAATTATTTCCCTAAAATTTTGGAAACTAAATCTTTTCTTACTTGAAAAATGTAGAAACTCCTAATATTTAGAATTTAAAATTGAGCAAAATTTCACTAATATAAATCCTTATTTCATTTGAATATTGTGTGAAGTAAAATATGTTAAAAGTAAAACCTTTAATTTAATTATTTTAAGATACATAATATTAAGCGTGTTAAAAGTTACATATTAAAGGCACACGAGATTTCTTAGTTCATCTAATATTAAGCATGTTATAAGTTATTTGTGGTTGTTTTACATGATTATTTTTTATTATGTAGTCAAATAATACATTTATCATTACTTTGATAAGTTTAAAGTTCTCATAAATTATTTTGTTGGATTTTTTTTAAATGTGGATCGCTAATTATTTTTCTTCGCCTTCTTAATTCCTTAATCCATTGAGGGCTAATTATAGTTTTTTATATATGAGATAATTTGTGGTACAACATTATTTTTAACATTAGTAATTCTTAGGCTTTAGATCGTTAATTATCCATTTTATTTCTCCAGGAATTGTAGGACCAACCTTCACTCGAAAATTCCAAAAGACCAATTTTTTCGATTTTTCATTGATGTTATTTTGAATATTTGTGATAAAACTATGTCACAAAAATATTTAACTAAATTTAATGTTGATATACCCTTTTTACTTTAAAAATGATTTTTTTTCTAAATAGCTGCCCACCAACCGTTTAAACTTTAAATAGCCGGCATATATATAATATATATGTATAGTCAGTTGAAAAAAGTAAATAGTGAATCATATCGGCTTTCTGTGTAAAGATCCCTCTAAAAATAAATTTTATATAAACAAAATTACTATTTAATTGTTTTCTTAATATTTTAGAACTTTAAAATCAACTAAAATTTATGATTCAAAATATAGTTGATGGTTTTTATTTTATGAACTTATTCTTTTTAAATTTGTCAAATTTAATTCATATAATATTTCTTGTTAATTAAAGAAAAAGAGAATATCTTCTATTAGTCAGGTGAACATGGCTGTGTCTTTTAGAATGAACTTGAAAAATATCACACACCCACTCACACAAAAAAGTTGAAAATAGATTTTTTAAGAAAATAATAAAAAAAACTTTTAAATATTCAAAGGTTATGTGTTCTTGCTGAATCTGAAAAGAAAATATGATAATTTGTGAATTTGAGGTGATGAAGTCATAAAGCTGAATATATAGAAAGGTAAATATATTAAGGAATTCTATGAGACAGATTCTCTTATTTATTGAGTTATTTATATTCGATCAATATTTATAAATTTTAGGAGTTTAATTTTTTATTTTATAATGCAAATATAATTTTAATATGCTATTTATGTATTTTTTTTTAAAAATAATTATTCATCAAGTTGGGTTACACGCGCAAAGCGCGTACTCTAATATTAGGTTTTAAAAAAGAACGAGAAAGAGAAATAAGAGAAAAGGAAGAGGTGAGTGATAAATTAAGAGAAAATGGAGGACTGAGTGATACATAATTTAAGTTTTTACCTTACTTAAGATTGCTTGTTTAGATACTTATCCAATACTACTAAATATAGCGTTTGGTTAAGAAAAAACGCAGAAAACTTTTATTCGTTGGTGTTTGATTGAAAAATAGTAGTGAAAACTATATATATTTATGTCAAAACTCTTTCTCAAACTCTTGCAACTCACAAGGAATTTAACTTTTCGTTTTTCTTTTTCATAGTGAGTTTAATTGGACCTGATTCAATAAAATGAGATTGTTTGCTGGTGAGTTCCAATATTAATTACATATGAAGGTCAGTGCAATGCTTGACCTTACTAAAGAAGCCGATAGTAATACATTTAGAGTATATTTGGAAAGCCATCTATGAATTGAATTTGAGTGTAATTATACATTTTGGCATATTTGTTTGACCAAGTAATTACTTAGTCAATATGAATTGGGTGTAATTGGAGTTTCAAGTCAGAGGTGAGAATTGGTGGTAATTACAATATGTAATTACAAGGTTACTTTTTAATTTCTTCCCTTTTCTTTTTATTTCTTTTTAACTTTTTATTCCCATTATTTTTTTCTTTTTTATTTTATTTTTACTTTTAAATTTCTTTTTTAATTTTAAAATATTTTTTCTTTATACATTATTTATTTTTTATTTCTCTACCTTTACTTCTTGTGAATCCATATAATTGCTCGTATAGTTTATTTCTTATTTGTTTTATTTTTTTCATTTTGCATAATTACATTACCTTATTAATACAATTTCCATTTAAGTAATATAGGAACACAAACGACTTACAATTGATTTGGAGAAGAAGGAGCCTTTGAAAAATCGCCCTAGTGTGTTTATGTTTTGAGAGGATATGAAAAATGGGTTTAAAATTGTCTAAGTATAAAAGTTGCACGTCTTAGGTATGAGAATTGCGAACAGGGGTGACCTCTGCTAAGCTGGGAAATGCGAAACAGGGATCGCATTTGCGAACCCTTCAAAAATGCTGGACTTTCGCATTTGTGACTTCGCATTTGCGACACATATGTCGCATTTGCGGTGAAGGCATCGCATTTGCGACACATATGCCGCATTTGCGGTGAAGGCATCGCATTTGCGGAAAGGACACTCACATTTGCGAGACAAGGCAGGCCTGAGCTGGTTTCGCATTTGTGATCCAGCCTTCGCATTTGCGAGCTCGCATTTGCGAGCCATGCTTCGGAAATGCGAAGCTTGCAGGCCTGGACACACCAGCTAAAATCTCCAACTTTCTAAGCTCAAAATGCACTCCGTGACCTATCCAAAACTCATCCGAACCCTCGGGGCTCCAAACCAAATGTACACACAATCTCAAAAATATCCCACGGACTTATTCGTGTACTCATATCACCAAAATAACATCAGAAACATCGAATTAAACCTCAATATCAATGAAATTTCTCAAAACTTCTTTGAACATAAAATTTTGCAATTAAGGTCCGAATCACGTCAAACGGATTTCGTTTCTCACCAAACTTCACAGAATTATCTTAAATCACATATAAGACCTGTACCGGGTGCCGGAACCAAAATACGGGCCCGATACCAACATGTTCTAATCAAAATTCATTTCCAAATCCTTTAAACAATTTCAGAAAATAATTTTCTTTAAAAATTCATTTGTCGGGCTTGGGACCTCGGAATTCGATTTCGGGCATACGCCCAAGTCCCATATTTTCCTACGGACCCTCCGGGACGGTCTGGGTCCGTTTACGTAAAACGTTGACCGAAGTCAAATTAATTCATTTTTATAGTCAAAATTTATCATTTTTCACATATTTTTACATATAAGCTTTCCAGCTACGCGCCCGGACTGTGCACACAAATCGAGGTGATGCTAAAAGAAGTTTTTAAAGCCTCGGAATACAAAAATTTATTTTAAAACAAGTGATGACCTCTTGGATCATCACACGCAAATAAAATATTTTTAGTTTTCTACAGTTTTTTAGACATGGAATAAGGAAAACATTGAGAAAAAAGAGATAAATAAGAATGTTGGGTTTAGAAGACTTCCACATCACCGGGCCAATTCCTAGCTTTATATTTATTTATAGATTCTCAATATCACTTGATTGATGATTAATTTTATAAGATTTTTTAGTGATGCTTTATAAAAACAAAGGAGACAAGAAATAAAAAAAATGACGCTTGAAAACAGGAACACAATGGGTGATCTCAAGAAGAAAATTTCACTTAAAATTTCGATGGAATTGAAGTGAGGTATTAATTTTTCTTTATACTTTAATGTTTTACTCTCTTTTCTCTTTAAGTCAAACTTTAGAGCATTGTTGTCTCTATGTTGTCCTTTTTTTTTTCTTTTTTACGATCTTATACAAAAGAAGAGCGTGATGAAAAAGTTATAATAGATAGAAATGGATTTTATGAGATGACGCAACATTTCTAGGATGTTGGTCATTTTTTTGGAGGAAAGAGATTTTGTTGTTGTATTACAACAGTGATTTTAGTTATCGATAAGGAGAAGGGAGAAGAATGAAAACACAGAAAAAGAAAAAAGGAAGAAAATGAAGAACCAAAAAATAATACTCCGTATTACTTATTAGAACAAGGAGCAAGAACTATCTGAAACTAACACACAATAGTATATCTGTTTCACGTCTCAACAAGCACTTGGACACAGGTGCTACTCTAATAGCGTTTGGGCATCTTTTGAACTGTTATTTCCGAGAATATTTTCTTAGAATTAACCTAAATAACCGGCCACCGAATACTTCAACAAAAAATAACATGAGAATATATATATGTGTGTACCCGCTTTGCACGTGTGCCTATGTTAGTGAGTATACAACTTTTTAGAAAATTGCAAGTGCTACTCCTATATATATATAAGTACTACTATATATATATATATAATTTAGTTAAAAGGCTTATCTATAAAACCTTCCATGTTAATTTTTCTATTTTTTTATTTTCATTCACCGCCAATACTATTCTTATGAAAATCAAATTAGGCATCTTAAGAGTTTTGTCAACTTGAAAAATAATTTTAGTTATATGATAAATTTGATAAATAATTGAATTGGATTTTTAGACTTAATTATTTGGTTTTGACTTTAACAAATTTATTTTTTGCTGATTCCAAGTTTTAAATATTTAATTATAACTTAAAAGAGATTATAATTATGTTACATCATTCAAATAAGAAAATAATTATATAAGGCAATTAAAATTTAATTTATTTAAAGTTCTGAATAAATATTTCTAATAGTTCAAATATAAAATAATCTTAGTTAATTTTCAGATCCTATATATTAAAATAATTAATATGAAATGTATTATAATTATGTTAAATAATTCTAATATGAAAGGATTAAGAAGCTATTAGTTAAGGTAGAACACATAAATATTGGTCAGCAATTCCCATATAATTACTACGTTTGACCCAAAAAAATATATAATGATAGGACATTTTATTATAGCATCAATAAGATTTTGTTAATTGAATCCTTCCTTTGGTATCTAACATTCCATCACTAATAAGCATTGAAGTAGTTACCGTAACAATGGCTGCATATATATAATTTTTAATTTTTACAACACTTGTGGAATAAGATTGTACTTGTTCCAACGCATAATGCTTTTTCTCTTTGTCATCCTAGCTTTCGTTAGGAGTCTACAACAACAACAACAACGACCCAGTATAATCCCACAAGTGGGGTCTGGGGAGGGTAATATGTATGCAGACCTTACTCCTACCCCGAAGGGTAGAGAGGCTGTTTCCAGGAGACCCTCGGCTCAAAAAAACAATAGGAGATGATATATTAGTACCATAAAAATGCGTAATAAAAATAACAACAATATATAAGAGATATGAAATATGAAATACAGGATACGAAATATGAAATACGAAATAGATGGCTGGTATAGTACAACTAGAAGGTAAAGCCCTGCATCAAGAGACGACCACTGACATTCCTAGTCTAACTCCTAACTGGATAGTCTCACTCTATTGTGCTGTAGAAATATTCACACTCTCCCCTAACCTACAACCTTAATGCTCGACCTCCATAATTCCCTATCAAGGGCCATGTCCTCAGTAATCCTAAGTCGCGTCATGTCCTGTCTGATCACCTCTCCCCAATACTTCTTAGGTCGTCCTCTACCTCTCCGCGTGCCCACTACAGCCAGTCGCTCACACCTCCTCACCGGTGCATCAGTGCTCCTCCTCTGAATGTGCCCGAACCATCTGAGTCTTACTTCCCGCATCTTGTCCTCCATGGGGGCCACACCCACCTTCTCTCGAATATCTGCATTCCTAATCTTATCCATCCTTGTATGCCCGCACATCCACCTCAACATCCTCATCTCTGCTACTTTCATCTTCTGGGTGTGTGAGTTCTTTACCGGCCAACATTCAGTTCCATACAACATGGCAGGCCTAACCACTGCTCTATAAAACTTACCTTTTAGTAACGGTGGCACTTTCTTGTCACACAAGACTCCCGACGCTAACCTCCACTTCATCCACCCCACCCTTATACGGTGTGTGACATCCTCGTCAATCTCCCCGATCCCCTGAATAACCGATCCAAGGTACTTGAAACTACCTTTCTTGGGAATGACTTGAGAGTCAAGCCTCACTTCAACTCCCGCTTCCGTCGGCTCAACTCCAAATTTGCACTCGAGGTATTTCCGTCTTCGTCCTACTCAACTTGAAACCTTTAGACTCAAGAGCATGTCTCCAAATCTCTAGCCTCTCGTTGACGCCGCCTCTTGTCTCGTCAATTAGAATAATGTCATCAGCAAATAGCATGCACCATGGAACCTCCCCTTGAATATGATGAGTCAGTGCATCCATCACCAGGGCAAATAGGAATGGGCTGAGCGCAGACCCTTGGTGCAATCCCGTAATAACTGGAAAGTGTTCAGAGTCGCCTCCTACTGTCCTAACCCGAGTCTTAGCTCCATCATACATGTCTTTAATCACCCTAATATAGTTACTCGGGACCCCTTTATCCTCTAAGCAGCTCCATAAGACCTTCCTAGGAACCTTATCGTACGCTTTCTCCAGATCAATAAACACCATGTGGAGATCCTTCTTCTTATCTCTGTACTGTTCCACCATCCTCCTAATAAGGTGGATAGCTTCTGTGGTAGATCGTCCCGGCATGAACCCGAACTGGTTGTCTGAAATAGACACCGTCCTTCGCACTCTCATTTCTACCACTCTCTCCCAAACTTTCATGGTATGACTTAGTAATTTGATGCCCCTATAGTTGTTACAGCTCTGGACATCACCTTTGTTCTTATACAACGGGACCATTGTACTCCACCTCCACTCTTCAGGCATTCTATTAGTCTTGAATATAACACTAAACAATGCAGTAAGCCATTCCAAGCCTGCTTGACCCACACACCTCCACAGTTCAACCGGAATCTCGTCTGGCCCGGTAGCTCTGCCCCTTCTCATCTTACGCATTGCCTCCATGACTTCATCGATCTCAATGTCCCTACAATTACTTACTTCATGGTGACTGTCGGCATTCCTCGATTCCCCAAGTATAATATCCTGATCCCCTTCTTCACTTAGAAGTTTATGAAAGTAGGTCTGCCACCTCCTCTTAATCTGGTCATCTCCCATCAAAACTTTGTCGTCATCATCTTTTATGCACCTCACTTGGTCCAGATCCCGAGTTGTCCTCTCTCTCGCCTTAGCGAGTCGGAATAACTTCTTCTCCCCACCTTTGTTCCTTAGTTCCTCATACAGACGAGCAAAAGCTGTCGTCTTAGCCTCCGTCACTGCCATCTTCGCCTCCTTCCTAGCTACCTTATACCTTTGACTGTTCTCTCTCTTCTCCTCCTCGTCAGTGCTCCCTACTAACCTTAGGTAAGCCGCCTTCTTTGCTTCCACTTTACCTTGGACAACTGCATTCCACCACCAATCTCCTTTGTGTCCACCATAGTGTCCCGTAGATATCCCTAACACCTCTCTCGCCGCCTTTCTTATACAGTCCGCCGTCGTCGACCACATTGTGTTTGCGTCCCCACTACTTCTCCAAGCTCCCATTGCCGATAACCTTCCTTCCAACTCTTTAGCTTTATCCTTAGTTAAGGCGCCCCACCTAATCCTGGGGCGTCCTTGTACTGACCTCTTCTTCCTCCTTATCCTAATACAAATGTCCATCACCAAAAGCCTATGCTGCGTTGAGAGGGTCTCACCTGGGATAACCTTGCAGTCCTCGCACAACCTTCTGTCGCATCTCCTGAGGAGTAGATAGTCAATCTGAGTCTTCGCCACCGAACTTTGGTAAGTAACCAAATGTTCATCCCGCTTCGTAAAACTCGAGTTTGCAATGACTAGATCGAAAGCCTTGGCAAAGTCCAACAGCGCAATGCCCCCTCCGTTCCGCTCTCCGAAACCAAATCCGCCATGCACCTCAGTGTACCCACCTGCAGATAACCCAATATGACCATTGAAATCTCCTCCTATGAATAACCTCTCAGAAGGCGGTATACTACGAACAATCTCATCCAACCCCTCCCAAAATTGCCTTTTAATATCCTCATCCAAGCCTGCTTGTGGTGCATACGCGCTAACGACATTTAAAGTACCCTCACCCACCACCAACTTAATAGTCATTAGCCTATCATTCACCCGCCTGACCTCTACCACGGACTCCCTAAGATGGCTATCTACCAGGATACCCACTCCATTCTTACCCCTCAGGACACCAGAGTACCACAACTTATACCCATCCACGTTTTTCGCCCTCGATCCGACCCACCTAGTCTCCTGGACACACGCTATATTAATCTTCCTCTTCTGCAGGATTTTCGCCAACTCTATGGATTTACTCGTTAGTGAACCTATGTTCCATGACCCGATTCTCAACCTATAGGCTCCCTTGCCCCCTCTACCTCCCCTGCTACCCGACCCACCCCACACTCTGCCCCACCCGAGGACATGCCCTTATTCTATCATCCCAGACTGCAGCCACTACACCTACAACACTCTAGAGAAGTCTCGCTAGTGCACAACGTACACAAATCAAACTAGAAGGAAACACGTGGTAACTAGTATCCTAGTTCAAAGGTTTAACTATTGCGAAGTAAAGTAACAATAATTTAGCTAACACCAAAAGGGAAACAGTAAAACAGGAGGTACCAACTCCCGATAACAAAACTTGTGGCTGATTTGCTGTGCTCGATGTAGTTGTACGCTCCCGCCCACTTCCTACCACCCTTGCTGACACTCGCCCAGGTTTCTCTCCTTTGCCAGTGCTCGTGCGCCCAACTTGTCTCCAATACTCCGAGAATTCCTGAAAACACAGAAAATACCACGACCCAAAAACCAGAAGAAGCTATCACCGCTACCACTGGTAAGCAAAGAAGCAGAGCAAACAAAAAATTAATTTTTATTTAGACAGAAAGAGCAGCTAAGGGAAAAATTATTGTGGGACTGCGAGTAAGTAATGGGCATATTAGATGAACTCCGAGCAGGCGCCGACAAACTTTTGAACCGGAAAGTTCAACAAAAATCGTCAAACGCATGCGCGTTAGAAGGCAAGTACAGTGCCAGTATTACATCGGCCGTTTCCAAAATCGACGGTTCCGTCAAATATGGCGGCGCTCAAAAGACGGATGATTAATCAATGCACGGAGCTTCGGCAATGAGAATTAGGAGTCTATATAATTAAACTTTAATTTGAGTTTAAATTTTTAACTATTAAGATTTTTACATAATTTATTCCACTATGATTTTAGCTTACATAATAATTACAGAGCGTGGACAATTAAATACAATATAAATATGAAAAGTTTGAATTATCATCAAAAACTATCATCTCACTCATAGACGAGATTTCATAGGTTACTTTTTACTAAGAATATTTTATAATCTTAACATTAATATATTCACAATCTCAAGGACAAAATCAAATACAATCCTCTACTTAACTGTAGCAATATTTTTATTATCAATGTTGTAATAGGAAAAAAAATTAATGTTTAACAATTATGATGTTATTTCATATTGGACAATCTTATAATTTAATTAGTTTTTTAATATTTAGGACTTTAAAATCTTATTATTAGAATTTCATTATTTGAAATATATAGGAAGTCCTAAAATTTAGGACTTTAAAATAAATCAAGATTTTACCTTATTTAAATATTTTCCTTATACCAACTACATAACATAATTATAACTTCGTCATATTACTTTTCCTAAAATTTGATGTCTTAAAATTAACTAAAATTTATTTATTAATTTTTTATTATTTACAAGAGCTATAAATTTCACCCGAAGTTAGAAAAAGCAACAAGTTCGTGCCCGTTTCGATATGAAGTACTCTTATAAAGGTACACTTATTTAAATATTATAATTATCATTATTTAAATATTATTGATAATATATTTTGGAGCATGCCCTAAAGACTAGACACTAAGTAATAATACATGAATCAATCAGCCAGTTGGTCAATCAAAATATTATGGCTGAATACATACGGAGATATTTAAAGTTGGCATGATTTTTCATTTAGACACTTTAATTGAGCCTATTACCTATTGGACACTCAAACTATTTGTGATGTGTACCGATTGAACACAAAAAAACTGAGTCCCAGGAAATAATAAGTGTGTGAAACTCACGTAGCTGACATGGCAATGTAATTAATGAGAGAAAGCCACGTCAATAAAAATTCATGTTAGCTCCAGACTAAACCCTTCACCTTTCCCTGCTTATATCTTCCACATCACTTCTACTACCACCTTGGCCCGCCACCTCTACCTGCCATACCTGTTTCCCTCTTCAACCACTATAAAAATTACAGTACCAATCATCACCATATGAAAATCACAATTTTCTTTTTGAAATTTGAACTAATAAGTTACCAAAAGAGTACTTTATTAATCACACTTATAAAGAACACAAACTCAATCACCAAACTTGTGCTTTGAATCTTCTTGTCGGGATTAGGATGAGGAATCAATAACACCCAGAAAGTCCAACCCCCTCTCCCCCGCCCCAAATCTCATTTCACTACTTGAATCCTAAAAAACTTGTGCATTTGTTGGGTTGATCTCAAATATTTGTTGGTGAAGACGACGAAGGCAGATTTGGGTCTCTTAACATATGAAGAAGAAAATGATTACAGCTGATCCAAAAAAATTTCGGTGAAACTCTATTTTCTCCTACAAGAATTTTGGCTTTGAAGAAGAAAATGACTGTGAGAATGGAGAAGAAGAGGGGGATCGTTGGTTTTTTAGAGAGGATGAGACCGCCGGTTTCTTTCGCCGGATTCCGGCAGTGAAGAGATGGGGACTGCCTTAGATCTGTTTTGTTTTTTAGAGAGAAGAAGAAGGAAATAAAAAAGAAAAAATCTATTTTTTGGGGGTCTCTTCACGCGCCTATATTGGGTGAAACTCACTTTATGTGCCAACTCAGCAATAAATGCTTAATTGAAATAAGTTTCGGGTAGTATAAGTGTTCAATAGGAACATCCTTGAGTTTAAGTGTCTAAATGAAATATCGTGCCAACTCTAAGTGTCTCCGTATGTATTCAGCCAAATATTATTGATATGAAGTAATCTCATTGATATGTAGCTTTAGTTTTGATAATTACAAAAGTACCCTTATTTGTCAATTTCTTCCAGACCAATAATATTCAGGTATATATACTTGATAGTACAAAAAAATAATCAATTTACTTTTTTTACTGCATACATATTAGAAAATATTTATTAGAAGGTATATGTAAAACATATTATCAACATTAATATTATTTTAGTGATCACAAAGTATATGGCTATACGAATGATTGGCCCCACTCGATAAAATAAATTTCTATGTCGAAAAGTTATTATGAAGTTGAAGGCTATTAAAATAACCTCGTATCATCTCGACTAAAAGGTAAGCTGAATGTAATCAAATTAAATAACCAAGAAAATCATTTACATATAATAGTTTGTAAGTTTTTATAGGAGTCATGTAACGTTCATTATTCTTATTAATCAAGAATGGGAGCCATCAAATTCTTTGGCTTCGGAATTGAATCGTGACAGTGAAAATAAAAGGGGTATAACACAAACAAATCTTTTAGATATTATATTAATTATATTGTTATTAAAAAGTTTATTCTCATTAATATTGATACACGCGCAACGCGCGTACACTAATACTAGAAATACCGGTTAACTCCATCTATTTTTAATATTTACTAGTCTTTGTCACAATCCAATTCCCGAACCTGGTCGTGATGGCGCCTCTCATGAAGACAAGGCCAGCCATTCAACCCAATTCATCCTTTTAAGACAATTAATTAACACAATTATAGTATAAACATGGTTTAATAATATCCAATAGCGGAAAGTATAGATAAAATACGGAAAATCCAACCCAACTCAGCCCTAACCGGGGTGTCACAAGTCATGAGCTACTACAGAGTTTACTAAAAATTCTATAAAGTATGGAATTAGGAACAAAGTCTAAAGATATCACAAATGACAGAAGATAAGGGAGAAAACGGGTCTGCGAACGCCATGCAGCTACCTCGATAACTCCGATGAAAACTGAACAGCAGAAAAACTCGCTCTATGCTTCAGGAATACCTATACCTGCACACATGGTGCAGGGAGTAATGTGAGTACTTTGACCCAATGAGTAATAAATATAAATAATGACTGAAGGTAAGAAAACACGTTAAGGCACACAACATTCTATACAGAAACAGTGAAATCATTTACAATAAAAATACAGTGAAACATCATGTGAAATTTCTTTTAAACCGGTAAAACAGGTAATTTGGCAGTAAAATAACGAGTAGAAATCTGCCCCTCGGGCTCAATATCAAACCAACAAGTAGAAATCCGCCCCTCGGGCTCAGTATTAAAATAATAACTAGAAATCTGCCCCTCGGGCTCAGTATCTCAGAACAGTATCAGCCCCTCATGCTCAGAACAGTACAAAGCAACCAGTCAATAAAATAAGAGCACATAATTATTATGGAAGATAATGCAGATAAAGAATAAATGCATGAGTGCAATGCAATGCATATGACGGTACCCTCTGGTACCCACTGCGACATGCAGCCCGAGCCATCCATATTTATTTATCGTCGATGGTGCTCACTGGGGGTGTGTACAGACTCCGGAGGGGCTCCTACAGCCCAAGCGCAATATCAAGTCATCTCGTAACATCAAATCTAGGCCCTCGGCCTCATATAAATCTCAGTATAGTCACCCAGGCTCTCGGCCTCAATATCATTGTAATCAACCAGGCTCTCGATCTCAATATCAATATAACACTGCTGCGGCGCGTAGCCCGATCCATGCTCAGTCCAGAAATCATCATAAGCCCCTTAGGCATTTGTAAAACAGTAGTTCTCAGCCCGAAATATCATTTAGAAATATCATTTAAGTTTTCAAATCTTAAAAAGATGACTGAGTTTGCAAACAGTATTTAAAATATTGGACTGAGGTCAGATGATATGCAAAATATGAGAAAGCAGTGATATCAATCCCTGAAGGATTCAAATAATTGGCAAGAAGCCTACAATTGGAAACATGACTGAGGATATAAATTCTTTAACAAAATAAGTGAGGAAAACCAGTCAAAAATCCCCTAAGGGTTCTACAGGTCGGCACAAAGCCCCAAGCATGGCAACAAGCCCAATTCACAATAATAAAGTATACGTCTCAACCAAAAATATAGTAAAATATCTATCGAGACGGACCAAGTCACAATCCCCAACGGTGCTCTACCCCACGCCCGTTATCCGGCGGGCAAGTCACCTCAATATAGCATTACGATGTGAAATTCTGAGGTTTCAAACCCTCAGGACATCATTTACATTAATTACTCACCTCGAACTGGCTAATTCTCTAGCTCACGACGCTTTTGCCCCTTGAATTGGCCTCCACGCGTGTCGAATCTATCCAAAATCAGAACGAATACGTCACAATATGCTAAGGGAACAAAGCCCAAGCGAAAATATTCGAAAAATATCAAAAATCTCGAAATTAGCAAAATTCGAGCCCCGGGCCCACATATCGGAATAGGGTAAAAATTTACATTTTCCGAATCCTCATACCCTCACGAGTCTAACCATACCAAAATTATCCAATTCCGATACCATTTGGTCCTTCAAATCATCATTTTACATTTTTGAAAGGTTCCACAATTTTCTTCCCAAATTCCATCTCAAATCACGAATTAAATGATGAATTCAGTGATATATTCATGTACTCTAACCAAATCTGAGTTGGAATCACTTACCCCGACCAATTTCTTGAAAAACCTTCGAAAAATTGCCAAAATCCGAGCTCTCTAGGTCAAAATATCAAATAAAACAAAAAACCTCGTATTTATAGAGTACTCCTCGGATTCCGATACCGATGACCGCACAAAAATGACCGCGGTCCGTGCAAAACCAGCGGGGTCCGCGCAAAAACGACCGCGGCCGCGCAAGTCTTGCTCTGTAGGGACAAGATTTAGTATTTTAGCCATAACTTTCGCTACAGATGTTCAAATTGCGATATCTTTACCTTTCTGGAAACTAGAAACAAACGGCAACAACTTTCGTTTTTGAATCACCTCCATATTCCTTGTGGATCAAATGATATGAGCTTCCGAAGTAGGACCAGTACCCTGCAGTCTTCAGTGACCGAGGCCGTGCCCACTTTGACGCGGTCAGCGCTAGGCCAGCGCGCCCAGCGCGAAAAGGAGCGCGGTCCGCGCCACAACTGCTGCCCCCTCCATTTTCTAAGTTCCGTGGTGTCCGTACTCGCTCAAAACTCACCCGAAACACGCCCGAGGCCCCCGGGACCTCAACCAAAAGCACCAACGCATCCTAAACATTATTCAACCTCGTTCCAATAATCAAAACACCTCGACTAACACCAAAATCATCAAATCACATCGAATTCAAGCCTATGAATCTCAAGAACTTCCAAATTCCATTTTTGATAAAAAACCCAACCAAACCACGTCCGAATGACCTCAAATTTTGCAGACAAGTCCAAAATGACATAACGAAGCTACATAAACTCTCGGAATTCCATTCCGACCCTCAGATCAAAATCTCACCTATCAATCGGAATTCGCCAAAATACTAACTTCGCCAATTCAAGCCTAATTCTATATCGTACCTCTAAAACCACTTCCGATCACTCTCCTAAGTCACAAATCACCTCCCGAAGCTAACCGAACCATCGGAACTCACATCCGAACCGTCTAACCCATAAGTCAACATCCGATTGACTTTTCCAACTTAAGCCTTTTTTAAAGAGACTAAGTGTCTTATTTCTTATTAAAACCAATCCGATTTAACTCTAACACACCGAATACCGATAACGAAACATGAAGAAGCATAAAATGGGGGAAACAGGGCGGTAACTCACGTGACGACGGGTTGGGTCGTCACATTATCCTCAACTAAAACAAACGCTCGTCCTCGAGTGTACCCAGAGTTGTCATAGAAGCCAACCGAAAGCTGAATGACCTTATCGAGCATAAACCCGGGGATGATCCCACGTCATCCTATCTCACATGGGTCCAATAACACGTTTTAACTAAAATCACACAATCCAGTCTATCCCATAAATCATAGAATCACATTTCACTTTTCGGAATCATACACAAGATCAGAACCTCACACCTATATTCAGAATAAGTCTGAACCAGTTGTAATAGACCATGCCTGCAACCTCGGGTGCAATTATATGATATACCAATAACTCAAACACATGCATCGATAACTTTCATTCACAGCAGTTGCCCACAACAACCAAATATCGATAGAAATCTCTTATTAGCCAAGGTCTCATTCCAACACTTTCATATACTGCCAACGGTAATTGAAACACGCAATAAACCATAATTATTGCTCAGATCAACCATTCATGAGGCCATTTCTCCTCCGGCAATTACCATAACAAATTTTTTTTTTAACCAAACCTCGATATTTACCCATCACACATACTGAAATCGAAACCATTCACATTCATTAATGATTTCAACGATCTCTTCTGACCAAACACACTACTCTGGTGACATGACACATCAATACATGCCTAAGCCACAACTTGCATAATGCGTGCACCAATAAGAAACGGTCCGAACACACTCAATTCATGAAAATGACTCAACTGAGAGAGTTGTACCTCAAACTCACCAGTACTGCCACAACACAAGGTTGAGACCCTATCTCACATCATAGAAATAGGACACACAAATTTGACCCGCAAGGTCATGTTTCCACACAGCTTTGCAGCAATGCGCGATCCTATCCAAATACTACTCCACATGAAACACCTCAAGTCACTATGCTTGAAATCAACAACCATGCTCAATTGATGTCTGGATCCAAAGCAAATCATTACACCCAGGGTGAAACAAATAACACACACCACGCAAACCTGATAGAACATAACTGGTACGTTATTCACCGAGCAATACCCAATTACTCATTCCGCTCGACTTCCACTACTACAACTCCTATCGGAGCCAGACGATCCAGTGCCCGGCACCAAATTAATACCGAAATAAACAACCTCGCTCGGCGACATGCCTAGCCATATGAAACTCATCTGAAAAGTCCCCCAACACCGGGACTGAATTAATGATAGCAACCTTTGCACTGACATCCATCACGAATGCCCAATTAAGAAAGCAATCCTTCCCAACCATCTGCTGGTCCTTTGAAATATAAACCACTCTGCTAGAACATAATCCAATGCACTTCATCACTCAACCCGTGGCATTTTGGGTATTGCCCGTAGCGCAATAGTTCAGAATTTCTCAACACTAAGATGACCAGTCTGAATTCCGACATCATATCCAAAATCTGACATACCAGCAAACAAAGATCCACTCGAGCCTCCAAATCCCGATTGCCACTAAACGGTGACGAATACACACGATCCACCACCACAACCTACCCTGTACATGAGAACTCCCAGTCTTCAACTCCATATGACACACAAATCATCATACCTGATTCCAGTTTCCACCGTGCCAATACATGCACACCTTTGATACCCAATCATTCTATGATAAATACTCTAAAATTTCCATGTGCCATACAAGCAACTCGAATATCAGCAGTCGATCCAGCCTTAAAGTGCCGCAATACTATTGAAGTGCCATCAACTTAATCATATTGGCCTTTTTTTCCTGAAACATATACCCTCTACAAATCACTATGATTAGAAATACAATTTCCTTAATCATCTGAAGATCGTTCACCCTAATCATCTGGAGCTCATCTCTCTAATCACCTACAGCTGCCCGTACTGCCTAAGAATGTTATGAATTTCCCTTCAGAACTGAACCATAACCTTACACACGCAAATCTCAATCCTTCACAACATATCGCATATACCATATCATCCTAAGGTAACATGAGGACTTCACCTCCCTTCCGAACCATGAACGTTTACGTACTCAACTAGTCAAGAACTTCCATTGATCCCATCTAGAAGAAAAATCATTACACATCCCATGCTCTGCATGACATACATAGGTCTTGTTCAAATTCTTACAATACCGACACGACAGATGAGATCTGTATAAATTCATAACACCGCCGAATCAACAATTCATTGGGTCTATACTTCTGGCAAGAACTATCACCTCATTATGAACCAAACAATGGTCTTAGCCCCTTAATTTACTTCATATACTCAGATTGCACTGATCTCGAATTCAATGATCTCGTCTCACCCATTACGAACTGCTCAGGCAATAAGCTATCCCAAACATAATCAAAAGCCGCATATGATGCCCCCAATATGGAAATAGGCTACCAATTCGAACGCGATACAAAAAAAAAGAAAATGAACTCTAGAAGGAATTACCAATCCCACGCACTAATACGGACTTTCCTTAGAGAACTGGAAACAAGGCATACAAAGTAGCATATAGAATACTATACTCAACATCACATTGTTGCGGCGTGCAACCCGATCCAGATAACATACCTATGGCGGCGTGCCACCCGATCCACACATAGATCTCACATAAGGAGATGCACATCGAGCCAAATTTGCTCATTACAACAAAATACCGAGTATCGGTCGTAAGCATGCTAAGTGCCTAATAATATCTCTAAGGGACATATAACGTTATAAGCTGCATAACTCGAGCACAACTGAGGTGCGATGTACAGTCTGAATTTCAAGAGCCAAGATGATCATATAACGTCATTCCTACGCGGATTCTCAACACAGAGCAATTTCTCAAGCTGTCTCACAACTCACACGGAGCAATGCATTACTACGCGAAATATCTGACAACGAAACATCAACCTAACTACTTTCCATGAGGACTGCATTACTAAAATGCACACATCTGGCATGATATAGAGCCATTATTCACATTAAATCTATCCACCGACTACAAGTTGATTTTGATCACACTAACTAGTCTGATAACCTTTTAAAGGTCCATAATAACTCCCATTTTTCTCATAACACACAAGAACAACCATCACAATCAGAGTAATCCTCCCCAGTTCACAACCCAATAAGCCAAGTGCCCTCCAGGCATGAATCTTCAATTTAATGACACCATCACAAACTTCATACTTGGTTTACATATTTAATCAATCAAGTGATCACATGCCACACTTATATAATCTTCCCGTGGGACACACTCCCACAACCTACCACAACAATATCTGGAGCGTACCTCTAAACCACCGATCACACTAACGCTGAAGAGCGATCAAGAATCATTAACCAGGACGAAAAACCCTTTTTACAAAACACCGATCTTAGGTGACGCTGAAGACAATACCAACTTACCGTAAACATTGAAACTTATCTCCTGCTCATCCGAGCTCATGACATCTTGTCAAAATTTTCCTTCACTCGTGCCATTCTCGTCCCAATTTCCACAACCAGAACTGATTCACCAGCATGCATCAAATCGGAACTAACATAGTACATAACCGCACAATCCGCTAACCAATAGCAAGCTCCCCAACTTGGCTCGAAGCCATAGATCACAACACACTATACTCATAATGCATATACTCCATTGTTGCCTTAATACCATAGTGAGATTAAACTCGATCCTTCATAAGCTTGTGTAAACACAAATCATTTAGAATTTTTAACTCTTATGCAAATCTCACATTCACTCACACAACAGTTAAGCCCACTCTCTAGGAGATCCAATTTAGATTTCAACACATTTTATTCACTTGCAATTGAGGTCTTCTAATAGATAACATAAGGATAACACAACTTTAGAACACCCCGCAGGAGATGACCCACCTGCTTTTCCTCCAACTAACATTTCTGCATACCTTCCACCGCCATAAGCATTACGTAGTCACTTGATCTTCCTGAGTCTGTACTCATATTGTAACATGAAATTTACTTCACTCCCAACTAGGAGACATGAAAAGATTCTTCACACGCCCATAACTCGGGCTATAACTTGAATTGCGATGGACTTCAAGCATCTATTAGTTCTTCCATCATTCAGCAGACCCTCCTCGTCGCTTCCAAATCATATAGATACGCCTCGCAGTACTAACATACTTATCACATAGACACAACCATCATTTCCTCTAACAGGGACACTACCGAACATATAAATTCAAAAACACTTGTTCACACAATCAGCACCTCGGTGCTCCCGCCATAGGCAAAGATCCGACCTCAAGTCCTCCAGACTGGCGCACCATAAACTCACAGGGATAACACCTCGCCCCTCGATTAGGGATTCACAAGCTATCAAGGAACATCTGATACTGAGTGTGAGCACGTGATTTTTGCCTCATGAAAGTTCCTCCAAAACAAAATAAAAATAAAATAATAATAATAATAAAACAATTTTTGTTTAGTGTGCAATTTTTAGAATTTGAGTAGCGTTTATTAAATATTTGTGTTATGTCCGTAAATGTATACTTTGTTTGTTAAAATGAAAAATAAAATAAAAACACATGTTTCATGCATAATTAGGATTTAATTATGCATTTAAGAGTTAATTAAAATAAAATCACAAAAAAAATATACATTTATTCTATTTTAAATGTTTCACTGTGTGATTAATGTTTTGTCTATGTGTTAATAGTTGTTAAAGGTTGATTAATGTCTTGTAAAGTTAATTTTTGTTTTTATAATTTTAATTAGGATTTTAATAATTAAATTGGAAATTAAAAAGAGTGGAAAATAATAGGCAAAAACGGACTGGGCCAATTAATTGAAAAGGCAGGCCCAAAACAAATCAAACCCCCTCAGCCCAATCCAAACACCCCATGTCCAGTCCAATTTAATCAAAACCAAACGACAACGTTTTGTCATATTTCATCAAGGGCCGTTGGATCAAATCAATCCAACGGCTGAGATCTCATCACCCTTACCCGTAACCCCCTACCTGATCCACTGCCCCGATCCAACCTGACCCCAACATTTAACCAAACGACATCGTTTGGTTAAATGAATTGATCTCAACCGTGCATCTTAATTGATCCAACGGATGAGATCAATCCACCCCATCCCTATATAAATCCAAATCCCTACCCCGGCCCCCTAACTAAAAACCCCCCTCTCCACTGTTCATCATCATCTCCGGAAAAAACACACCCCTAACCCTAGCCGCCCTCATTCCCCATTGCCTAAAACCCGGCGGCAACAACGCCACCGGTCACCACTTTAACACCCTCGACTCCTCACAACCCCCTCTTCACAAATCTAGTATTAGTTTCCTTCGAATCAGGCCCCAACTCTTCAAATCTTAAATCGAAGGTTGGTCTGAAAACTCGACCCTTTCCGATGACTTCCAAATTAACACCGTAGCTTCCCCTAACTACCCTAGCTATGGATCTGGTGTTGGCTTGGCTCGAATCACCTCAGAGCTCTTCGAATCTTCTTTTGAAGGTTCGAGCCAAATATGAACTCACTCAGATTCGTTCCAAACTAACACCAAATGACCCCTAGGCCTCCCTCACCCTTGTGTCATCTTTGGTTCCCTTCGAATCTTCCCATAAGTGTTCGAATTTAAGATCCAAGAATCAGGAACCCTAAAAATTTCCAGTCATGGAATTTGCCCAAATTAAATAGAAGATTGGGGTCTAATCGACCTTAGTCGAAGTATTTTCAGTTGAAAATACTTCGACTAAGGTCTGTTTGATTTCAAAAAGGTCCGAATTCAAAGTCAAGCTTGGGTCCGTATAATTTAAAGATTTCGAGGTATTTTTCCTATTTTTCTTTTTGTATCTTATGTGTATATTGTTGCCTATTTCAGTAGCTTGTGTAATTTATTTTTCACATTTTTGTTTATTTAAATTCTGTGATTCTGTCTCATACCCGTCTATTTGATCAAATAAATGAATTGTTTCTGTTGGTTATGATTGTTTACAATGTGTGTAATCGACTCGATTAAGTTCATCGATTAGTTACATTATGAATTCCCGTTTGTGATAATGCTAATTGAAACAATCTGTTTACCTATTGTTTGTGGACAATTGTTATAGATAATCAGTTTGATTAATACTCGTCACTTAAATCATCCTTGATTATATTTCAATGAATCTGTCAGATGAATGATGTGTATGTGTTGATTTCTGAACATTGAGTTTCAGGGCATTGTCAGTATATTAACAATGCTCATGTGTTTGTTTGATCTTAGTTCAATGTTGAAGTTCAGTTTGAATTGTTGTGTTGAATTCAGTGTAATGTTATTGTGATGTGGGGTTTGAATTCAAGTTTACAAGGGTTGATTAGATACAACTGTGTTAGGATTTGATTAGGTAATGTTAATAGGATTGGTTATAGCTGTTTGAACAGAGTGTAGAATCTGTTCTGATTTTTTATTAAGAACAGTAATTACAGTAGGATTTCAGGGGTGTTTTGGGAATGAAACAGTGAAAGTCATATGATAATGTTAGTGTGCTGTTGGTGGATTGTTAATTGCTATAATCTAATGAAATAATGGGAAACAAAGGGTAATGGGAATGCTGGAAATCAGGAAAAGTTCACTTAATGGGATTTAAAGTAGTTAAAAGCAGATTTTGGATATGATTTTCTGTTTTTTTTAAAGAAGAAGGGGGTCCAAGCAGCACTAAAAGGAAAGGGGCAGACCTGTATAAATACAGGAATGGGGATTTTAAGAGAGAGATCAGATTTTAAAAAAGAAGGAAAAGATCTGATTAAAAGAGAGAGAGAAATAGATAAACACAACCAGATTTTAATACACACAGATATAGAAATGAAGAGAGGAAAACACACAGAAGCAGAAACAGAAATCTGAAAAGAAAGAAGAAAAACAGAAAAAGAAACAGAAAGTAGAGTACTCATATACACATAGAGTCGAAAACAGATAATAAAAAAGGAAAAAGAAAATCTGAAACATTATTTTTCTGGAATCTGTCCGGGTCTTGTTTGTTGATACTGCTTGGTTTTAAAATCTGAAATTCTTTAAGAAGCTTTGCTCCTGTGCATCTGGGTTCCTCGGGTTCTGTATTGTTGCTCAAATCTGTGGAAATACTGGCATTTTCTGCTGATTTTGTTACTGCTGTCACTGCTGAAATTTACTTCTTCTACCTTCATTTCCAGGTACATATCTGTAAACTCATGTCATGCAAAGCTTTCAACATGACAAATAAATGAAGCTCGAATTGTAATTCTGTCTTCTATACATTTAAGTTCGTTAGTTTAAATTTCAGCTTTGTTTCATGTTGGTTAACTAGTAGTGAGTTCGACACGATGGCTATAAGTTAATTATCTTATTTTGAAATTCGTATAAAAGCTTTGTAATAATGTTATCCATTTCGAAATCTCATTAGTATAGTTATATCTGAATTGTCAAGATAGGGAATATGGCATAAAGTTGGCCATTAATTAAGTCTTGTGACGTTGTTAGTTAGGTACAGAATAGTATGGAAATGTCAAGAAAATACATTGTTAGCATATTTTGTTAATTATTTGGTTGTGGTTTAAGGCTAGATGATGTTGGTTGCATTTTGTTCATATATGGCGTAATAATGGTTATGTTTATAATCAATAGTCGAAAGATGCATTGATAAAATCCGTTAGGTTCACAATGTTGGAATATGGTGAATGGTGTAGGGGTATATTCATGTTATATATGATATCGTCTTATTAAAGACAACAGGTAGATTAGTTCTTTTCTTAATAACAAATGGCCTAGTTATTTGAATGCAATCACCTCATTTCTTTAAAAAAATAATGTGAACAATAAGTCAACAATTTTTTTTTATGTGTAAAGTTAGTGTTTGCTAATAGTTCGCATAGGTTGAGAATAAAAATCGTTTTCGATTAGGTATATCCCAAACTCAATCATAAGCAGAATTAACTAAAATAATCATGCATATCGGATTAAGAACAAGTGATGTGGAAGGAGATTAGGCTTATAAATTGTAACAATTTTAAGAATGTAATATAGCATTCGTTACAAATAAAATAATGAAAATTCTTCGAAAACATCTCTTCCTTTCATAAATCATTTTTTTTTAGTTTCATATGCAATTCACTTTTTGGGTATACATATATTGGATTTACGAGAAAAATGGTAGTATTAATCACACTTTGTTTATTTTTACTCCTAAAATTTGAATGACTCGGAAGAATATAATTCACACGTAAATATATAATCAGCGGTCAATATTTAATAAATTGCGAATTCTTTTCAAAAAATTTAAGGGCATCTCAAATGGGGATTTCTCATGATTTTCACATAAAAATAATATGGATGTAATAAACAATTTGTAAACAAATTTATACTACCATCAAGAATATTTTTGTGATTAGGGATACGTTCGTGTAACCTGATTATATTTCTAAAAGCAATTCGGATTATGCGTTCACGCAACTTCAAGCGAACATTTAATAAAAAAATGGATTCGTTGGAGGATATTAAATTAATTTCATAAAACCCGAGATGTGCGGTTCACTATTCAAGAAAGGCGAATGTTCTTAATTTTATTTTAAGCGCAATTTCGACTATCAAATAATTTTTTTTATAATAAAAATATAAAAATATTATCAACCTTTTATGTGTAAACGTATGCGTGACATGATTCTCTACAATTATAAAAGGTATATAATACGAATATACGTACGCGTGATTCGTTTATATATTTGTAAACAATCTAAACAAAAGCGATAATAAAATCGGGCAACAAGAAAAAAGGTATTTAGTAAATCAAGATAATTAAGCCAAATATAAAAATGGTTAAGCGATCGTGCTAAAACCACGGAATTCGGGAATGCCTAACACCTTCTCCCGAATTAACAGAATTCCTTACTCAGGATTTCTGGTTCGCAGAATAACAAACAGAGTCATATTCTCCTCGATTCAGGGATTAAAACCGGTGACTTGGGACGCCTTAAAATTCCCAGGTGGCGACTCTGAAACAAACAAACAAATACCGTTTCGACTGTCCTTTAATTGGAGAAAACTCCCCATGCGCCCCCCGCGGGCGCGGAAAAAGGAGGTGTGACAGCTCTAGCGACTCTGCTGGGGAACGAACCCAGAACCACTGGTTCAGGGTTTAAGAATTCGAGCTTAAAATAACTGCTATAGTTGGCTTTATTTATTATCTGATGCTTACATGATGTATGCCTAATGTGCTAAATGAAATTTTTACTGCTTTAATATTATTTGAATTGTGCATATACAATTGCTACGAAACCCCCTTCTTTCTGAGTCTTCTGAATTTATGGTGCACACGTGCGCGTGGCCCACCTTTCTGTTAAAGGTCATACCAAATAAGACGAAGTTGGGACAAGTAACTAGGCCGGGTAGACTTTCGTGCTCCCGGTACGTTGCCCCCACTTCGGCTCAAACTGTCCGTTTGGGTGAGCCAGGTTTAGAACAATATGCCTCAGGTTTTTCACTTAGAATAACTCAGCCATGTACCGGATCCCTAGTAGGAACGTCTATTTGCATCATGTACATTTGGCCTTGGAGACTCAACACAGGGGTTGGGTCTGTCTAGGACAGGTGAACCCAAAATGAAAAGACTATCCTGATGCATCCTACTTGCTACCTGTGCAATCATTTGCCTCGGATTTGCTTGTTGACCAGCTTAATTGAAATCATTGTGAGAGCCGAGGAATAAAATGGGTTGTTTTAGGAAATTTCCAAAAAAAAAAAAATAGTTTTAAATCTTAAAAAAAAAGTGTTAAATAAATAAAAATGATTTTTTTTATTTTGAGTGTATATTTTCAAAATGAGTCTTGATTTTGTTAAAAATTAAATTTCAGGTACAAAATGAGCACCACGCAAAACCCCCCGTCCACGAATACAGACGAATTTCTATTTCAGCTTCAAATGTGGTGGTATGAGTTAGGCGAAGATGGTCAAAAATGGGTTATTAAGCATTTGGGAAATATCACAGATATTATGAAAGTTAAACCACGTGATGATCTGATTGCGGCGTTAGTAACTTTTTGGGACACTGTTCACAATGTCTTTTGTTTCTATGATTTCGAGCTTACTCCTACATTAGAGGAGATAGCTGGATATGCTGGTTTTGACGGAAGTCTAAGAAATCAAAACCTGATATTCACAAAGGCTCCCTCGGTACATCGATTCTTCGGTCTTCTGAACATCAGTAATCAAATCAGGAAAAGCAATGTCATCAACGGATGTTGTTCTTTCAACTTCTTGTATTCAAGGTTCGGAAAGCCAGATGGATTTGAAATTCATGAGAAAGGCCTTACTAACAAGCAAAACAAAGACACCTGGCAGATTCACCGTCGCTTCGCCTTCATGGTGGTTTTCTAGGAATCATGGTCTTCCCAAACAAAGAGCGAACAATTGATATTCGCACGGCGAAAGTTGTACAGGTCCTCACTACCAAGGAAAATCACACCCTTGTCCCGATCATTCTCTCAGACATTTATCGGGCATTAACTTTATGTAAATCAGGGGCAAAAGTCTTCGAAGGATGCAAAAGTTTGTTGCAAATATGGGTGATTGAACATCTCCAACATCAGCCCAAGATCATACAGTATGGGCCAAGCAATGATAATTTCATCGAGAGTTATGAGGAAAGAATAAAAGATTATAAGTCCCCAGAAGGGATAGAAGCTTGGGTATCTCATCTAAGGGATTTAACGTCAAATCAAATTGAGTGGACTTTGGGATGGCTCCCGATGAGGGAAGTGATACACATGTCAACCTCAAATAGTTATTTGCTACTATTGGGATTGAGAAGCATCCAGCCATATGCGCCACTAAGAGTTCTAAGACAACTAGGGAGATACCAAGTAGTTCCTGATGATGAAGATTTGAGTATGCAAGTAATCGAATTACACCCTGAAGCCACTATTCCCGAGGCTCTAATTCAGCAGATGTGGAATGGATGTCGATACTTGAAAAGTGATACTCAAGTCCCAGACACTACAAGGGGTGAAATAAATCCTGGGTATGCAAGGTGGTTTGAGAAACGGTCTCGCGTGGATGATGTACCAGAACCCGAGCTAAGAAGGCCAACAAAAAGACCCCATGTTCAAAACTTTAATGATAAAATCCAAGAGCGGTTGATTTGGGGAGAAAAGGAAAAAGGGTACAAAGCAACTATCCATGCCCTAAAGGAAAATCTGAGGAGCCTCAGTCTGGAGAAAGATTTGCAAGCACAAGAAGCCGAAGGCGAGAAGAAGAGTTTAGCTTGTGAGAATGAAAATCTTCACGCTCGATTTCAAAAAATGAAAAAAGCTTCTGAAACACCAATGAGGAGTTGGAAGGATCAAAAAACCATCGCCAATCTTTTTGAAAGAATGCAAGATTATGATTCCATTCTTGCAAAAAACAAAATGGCGTTGAGCAAAGCTAAAGAAAGAATCCAACAATTAAACGAAGAAGCCAGATCTAATAAGAAACGCCAAGTAAGGCAATCCGAAAAAGACAGGGCACAATTTGAGAAGGAAAAGGACCATTGGATACGTTCAGAAGACCAACTTCGTGCACAACTGGAAGAGGCAAGAAGATACTACAGAGAACATCAATGTGTGGACATCGACAGAGAAAGGGCACAGGCAAGACTCGATTTGGCCAGACTCCGAGCTCAATTAGAGTCAGCTTTAGATCGTGAGGACCGTATCAGAGATATAGCCACCACTCGCCAACAGCAATTGCAGAACCAAGACCAACGTCTCCAAGATTTCAGGGCACAAATCCACGACCTGGCGGTCTACACCTCTCAAAGTTATGTAAACTGCCAAGGAATGGATTATGAAAGGTTTACAGAGCATGCACCTATTTTTGCCCGTCAACTGGCAATGGAGTTAGAAAGGATGTATCGTACGCTGGGAGGTCATCCAGGTCAAGCCCCACATTGAGATGATAATCCAATGATTGACAACAAAAGTGGAAAGTGGAGCATGATAAGAGATGTTAAGAGTTGTGTCTTTTTTTTTGATTTGAGTGTGTGTGTTTCAAACCATTTTCTTATAAGATTTTTAAATGTAATGTCTATTCCATCTTTGTATAATAAATAAAAGTGTTTGCCTTACGTCCGAACTACGCAAGGTCTGATTCATGCTGGGGCATGATACGTAGGCAATCTCTATAAGATTCGACCACAACACAATAAAAGATATATATAAAAAATAAAATAAAATAAGAGTGAACAACAATAAAAGACCAATAAAAGCTGGGATGACACAAGCAACCAAGCAAATGCATAATAGAAATGGGTTATTTGTCTAGGAGCATTGCATCTCAACGTATAATTATGTATGTGTTAAACTCTCAAAACTAACAAGTTTGTTCATTTCCAGAATTCAAGCAGTTAGTTTCTCTAAAGAGTATACTAGCATATTACCATTATCACACGAGATCAAAAGGACCAATACCTGAAAGTATGTCTATCCCAGATGTTGACACATATATTGAGCTAGAGGAGATGGATGTCGGGAAAATGAAAGAAGAGATGTTTAAACTCAAGCAGCAAATGGCTGAGATGTACCAGGCCTGGTCTACAGGGAAGTCACCCCCATCTTACCCAACTAACCCTGCTCCATCAATGGCCCAAACTCAGGATAATCTTACCACTGAATTATCCCCAAATTTCCCTATCTACCAACACTACCGAGGCACCACCTCTCAGACACCGCAGTCTCCCCCTCCTAAACCAGTTCCATACTTTCCTCCACCAGTGACTCCTGTTTTCGTAGCACCTCCCCCGGCTACATTCCACAAATCTCCTAGTGAGCCCATATTCCAGGCCCAGGACAATCAATATTACCCCCCGGAGCCCACCCTCAAAGCCTTCGAAATCTATTCAACTACTCCTCGTTTTGACCTCCCAACCAAAATTGACAGGCCAGCCAAAAATGCTGAACAAGAAGAAATGTTTAGAAAGGTCAAAAGCCTAGAACAATCGTTCCGAGACATGCGAGGGTTAGGAGGACAAGTCAGTGTGGCCTACAAAGATTTATGCTTATTCCCAAATGTGCAATTGCCAGTTGGCTTCAAGTTGCCCAAATTTGACCTATACAATGGGCACGGCGACCCAGTAGCCCACTTAAGGGGTTTCTGCAGCAAGATGCGAGGAGCTGGGGAAAGGACGAATTATTGATGGCTTACTTCAGTCAAAGTTTAAGCGGATCAGCTTTGGAGTGGTATACACGCCAGGACCATGGGAGATGGTACACCTGGGATGACCTGGCACATGCATTTGCATACCATTTCCAATACAATCTGGAAATCATCCCAGATCGACTATCTTTGACAAAATTTGAGAAAAAACACAATGAAAGTTTCAGAGAGTATGGCTTCCGGTGGAGAGAACAGGCAGCAAGAGTGGATCCTCCTATGAAGGAGAGTGAAATGGTAGACTACTTCCTTCAAGCCTTGGAACCAACTTACTATGCCCATTTGGTTTCAGCGGTAGGAAAATCATTCAACGAAGTAGTGAAGATGGGAGGTATGGTGGAAGAAGGCCTCAAGACAAATAAAATCATGAGCTATTCGGCTATTAAGGCAACTACTCAAGCTATTCAAGGCGGGGTAGGAGGAATTGGAAGAAAGAAAAGGGAGGAAGCAGCGGTAGTTGATTCAAGAACTTGGTCAGGATCCAGAGGATCACCTCCTTACTATAATCAACATCGACCTCACCAATCAACTCACCACCACAATTCATCTCAACACTACTATCACCCTTCGGAACCTCATTTTTCCATCAACCATACACAAGCATACAATCATCCACCGGCACACGCTAACTGGCGTGCTCCTGTCATACCAGGTACTTACCCACGAGCCTATCCCGGACCAGGTTTCAGGCCTAGGCCAGCATTCAGGGGAGAAAAGGGAACAGAAAAAGAAAACCTACACTCCATTGGGAGAGTCCTACACTAGTCTGTTCCACAGGCTGAGACAGCTGGACATGCTAAGACCAATACAATCCAAGCTACCCAATCCTCCTCCAAAGAATCTGGACTACACCATTAGCTGTGAGTATTGTTCCGGTACACCAGGCCATGATACGGAAAAATGCTGGCATTTAAAAAATGCAATACAAGAGCTGATTGATACTAATAAAATCGAGGTTCAAACCCCCGAAGCTCCCAATATCAACAGAAATCCAATGCCAGCCCATCAGGAGGCTAATATGATAGAAATAGTACAGGTTGATGGGGAGACAAAGAAGCCGTCACAAACCGTCATGATGATCAGGTCTCATGAAGCCAAGCCAGATAAGCAGTTAACAGAGGAGAAGTCGGTACCTAAGCAGAACAGAAATAGTGATGAACTATTTGTGGTAGTCGAGAAGGGGTCTTCGAGCAAAGTTGCCACAAAGCAAGAAAGGTCGAAAGTGATAGTGCCAGGGGTCGCCAGCAAACCAATTGTATTCGTAGAAGGAGCCCGTATAGATCTGGTTATTATCAAACCTGTAACCCAGCTACCAGTGATCAACAACAAGGCCATTCCATGGAACTATGAACGGGTGACTGTAATGTACAAGGGAAAAGAAGTCAAGGAAGAAGTCTGTGAGGTGCAAGGCTTGACTCGTTCGGGAAGATGTTTTACTCCCGAAGAGTTAAGAAAAACTAAAAATAATCCAACACCAATAAAGAGAGTTGTGATGGAAGAAGAAGCGGAAGAGTTTTTAAGAAAAATGAAGCTCCATGACTATTCTGTTGTGGATCAACTAAAGAAGACGCCCGCTCAAATTTCATTATTGTCATTACTGATCCATTCAGTGGAGCACCGTCTGGCTTTGATGAAAATCCTCAATGAGGCTCACATTCCCGATAAAATCTCTGTAAATCATTTGGGAAAAATAGCCAACAGAATCTTTGAGGCGAACAGAATTACATTTTCTGATGATGAATTGCCTGTGGAAGGGACTGAGCACAACAGAGCTCTTTACCTCACCGTGAAATGTGAAAACTCCGTAGTAACCCGGGTATTGGTTGACAACGGGTCAAGTGCAAACATCTGCCCTCTCTCCACTTTAAGCAAATTAAAAATCAAAGAAGAGAGGATCCAGAAGAATAGCATTTGCGTACAGGGGTTTGACGGGGGAAGCAGAAATTCATCTGGCGACATAGTGTTGGAACTGACAATAGGACCGGTTGAATTCACGATGGAGTTTCAAGTACTGGACATAACTGTTTCTTATAATTTGTTGTTGGGTCGACCATGGATCCATGCTGCTAAAGCAGTCCCGTCAACACTACACCAGGCGGTCAAGTTTGAATGGGATCATCAAGAAATAGTTGTGCATGGGGAAGAAAGTTTAAATGCTCACAGCAGTGCCATTGTACCGGTCGAGGGAATAGAAAATGACCAGGGACCATGGGTATACCAAGTGTCCGATACAGTGTCGGTAGAGAAAATTCCAGAGGGGAAGTACATTCCGAATCCAAAGATAACCTCTGCATCAGTCATGGTAGCCTATGAAATGTTAAAAAATGGTTTTATACCCGGCAAAGGTCTGGGTTCATCTTTGCAAGGAATCATACAACCAGTATCTCTCCCCGAGAACTGGGGAACATTTGGTTTGGGATTCATACCCACTGTCACCGATGTGAGAAAGGCCAGAAAGCTGAAACAAAAAGCATGGGTTCTTCCAAAACCAGTCCCACATCTATCAAAGTCTTTTGTCAAGACCGGTGCTAAAAATCGCCCGGTAACAACAATTCCTTAATCCTTGGTCAATCCTGAGGAGGAATTAATTGAAAGATTCGAGAAATTGTTTGACGACGTGAATATGGTAGAAAGCGGGGAAGGTTGTAGCAACGCAGAAGTTCAATTCGTTGGGCCAGAAACAAAGCTTAATAATTGGAAAGCCACTCCTCTCCCCATTCGAAAGGAGTCTTGGTAGTTTATTTTTGATTTTCCTTCAGTTTGTTTGGGTTACCTCAGGGTTGTAATCCCAATGCTTATCTTACAGTTTGTTTGAAGTGTGCAAACCTTGTTATCTTTCATCATCCAATAAAATACAGTTTCCTTTTTCATTATCATTCCTGATAGTTTTCTTTTCCTTTTCTTCTTTTTCTGTACAGTTCTTTTTACGCTGGCTCTAGTGATATGGCATGCATGAGGAATCCTCAGCCCAGTCTTAAAAATCAATCTGGTTCCGAAATAATAATTCAAGAAATATATTGTGATTATGAATCAGAATATGATGAAGATGAGGCTTTTGAAGAGATTAGTAAAGAGTTAATTCACTTTGAGGAAAAAACCAAACCTAACCTGAGTGATACCGAAGACATCAACATAGGGGACACGAATAATATCCGGGAAACTAAAATAAGTGTCCATCTCGAACCAAGGATCCGAGAAGAGTTAATTAAAGCACTCATAGAATTCAAAGATGTTTTTGCATGGTCATATGACGACATGCCGGGCTTGAGCACTGATTTAGTGGTTCACAAATTGCCCACCGATCCAATGGTGCCTCCTGTCAAGCAGAGGCTGAGAAAATTCAAGCATGATATGAGTGTGAGAATTAAGGAAGAAATTACCAAACAATTGGAAGCAAAGGTCATTCGAGTCACTCGATATCCTGTTTGGTTAGCTAATATCGTTCCTGTACCAAAGAAAGACGGCAAAATTAGAGTGTGCGTCGACTACCGCAATCTCAACAAAGCAAGCCCGAAGGATAATTTCCCATTACCCAATATCCATATTTTGATCGATAATTGTGCCAAGCATGAGATAGGATCTTTCGTGGATTGTTATGCCGGGTATCATCAAATTCTAATGGATGAAGAAGATGCAGAAAAGACGGCATTCATCACACCATGGGGAACTTATTGCTACCGGGTAATGCCATTCGGTTTGAAGAACGCCGGAGCAACCTACATGAGAGCGATGACCACAGTGTTTCATGATATGATACACAAGGAGATTGAGGTATACGTGGACGATGTGATCATAAAATCAAAGCATCAGGCCGACCACGTTGGGGATTTGAGGAAATTCTTCTTAAGACTTCGCAGGTACAACCTCAAGCTTAACCCTGCCAAATGCGCATTTGGAGTTCCGTCTGGAAAGTTGCTGGGATTCATAGTCAGTCGGCGAGGCATCGAGCTAGACCCATCAAAAATCAAAGCCATCCAAGAATTGCCACCTCCAAGGAACAAAACTGAAGTAATGAGTTTGTTGGGAAGGTTAAATTACATCAGCAGGTTTATTGCTCAGCTTACGTCAACCTGTGAGCCTATTTTCAAATTGTTGAAAAAGGATGCTGTAGTCAAATGGACCGATGAGTGTCAAGAAGCGTTTGATAAGATAAAAGGATACTTGTCAAACCCACCCGTGCTGGTCCCGCCAGAGCCAGGAAGACCTCTGATTCTTTACTTGACGGTCTTGGAAAATTCATTTGGTTGTGTATTGGGGCAACATGACCTCACCGGCAGAAAAGAACAGGTCATCTACTACCTTAGCAAGAAATTCACAGCTTATGAGGTTAAGTATACTCATCTGGAAAAGACATGTTGCGCCCTAACGTGGGTAGCTCAGAAGTTGAAACACTATTTGTCGTCCTACACTACTTACCTCATTTCGCGTTTGGATCCGTTGAAATATATTTTTCAAAAGCCTATGCCAACGGGAAGACTTGCAAAGTGGAAGATATTGCTCACAGAATTTGACATCATCTATGTGACTCGAACTGCAATGAAAGCCCAAGCACTGGCCGATCATTTAGCCGAAAACCCGGTCGATGAGGAGTATGAGCCATTGAAAACCTATTTTCCCGATGAAGAAATAATGTATATCGATGAGATGAAGCAAATTGAAAAACCTGGCTGGAAAGTTTTCTTTGATGGGGCCGCTAACATGAAAGGAGTCGGGATAGGAGCTGTAATCATTTTTAAAATAGGGCATCACTATCCTGTTACGGCTCAACTACGATTTTATTGCACCAATAATATGGCTGAATATGAAGCTTGTATTTTGGGGGTTAAGGCTAGCCGCAGACATGGGTATCCAGGAAATCTTAGTCATGGGAGATTCGGATCTTTTGGTACATCAAATTCAAGGAGAATGGGAAACACGCGACTTGAAGCTCATACCATACCGACAATGTCTACATTATCTTTGTCAGCGGTTTCGATCAGTGGAGTTTCGGCATATTCCAAGGATCCATAATGAGGTTGCCGATGCATTGGCTACCCTGGCATCAATGTTGCACCATCTGGACAAAGCTTATGTAGATCCACTACATATTCAAGTCCACGATCAGCACGCTTATTGCAATATGGTTGAAGAGGAATTTGACGGTGAACCGTGGTTCCACGACATCAAGGAGTATATCAGGATGGGGATATATCCAGCACAAGCCACAGGGGATCAAAAGAGAACCATTAGGCGATTGGCAAATGGATTCTTCTTAAGCGGAGGAGTTTTGTATAGAAGAACACCAGACCTTGGATTGTTAAGATGCATAGATGCCCGACAAGCTACGACTGTCATGTCTGAAGTACATTCGGGAGTTTGCGGACCCCACATGAGCGGATATGTGTTGGCAAAGAAAATCCTCCGAGCTGGTTACTATTGGCTTACCATGGAGCGAGATTGTATCAGTTTTGTGCGCAAGTGTCATCAATGCCAGATACACGGAGATTTGATTCATTCTCCACCATCCGAGTTGCACACAATGTCAGCACCATGGCCCTTCGTCGCCTGGGGCATGGATGTGATTGGACCAATTGAGCCGGCAGCATCCAATGGGCACAGGTTCATTCTGGTAGCCATTGATTATTTTACCAAATGGGTTGAGGCCAAAACATTCAAATCAGTGACCAAGAAAGCTGTGGTCGATTTTGTCCACTCAAATATCATATGTCGATTCGGAATCCCAAAGGTGATCATCACAGATAACAGTGCTAATCTTAACAGTAACTTAATGAAGGAAGTATATCAACAGTTTAAGATTACACATCGCAACTCTACCCCATATCGGCCCAAGGCGAATGGAGCAGTCGAGGCAGCCAACAAAAATATAAAGAAGATACTTCGGAAAATGGTAGAAGGTTCAAGACAATGGCACGAAAAATTACCATTTGCGTTATTGGGATATCGCACTACTGTTCGCACTTCAGTAGGAGCAACTCCTTATTTGTTGGTATATGGCACTGAGGTAGTAATTCCTGCAGAAGTTGAAATTCCTTCCCTTCGGATCATCGCCGAAGCTAAGATTGATGATGATGAATGGGTCAAAATCCGTCTGGAACAGTTAAACTTGATTGATGAAAAACGATTGGCCGCAGTATGTCATGGCCAATTGTATCAAAGAAGAATAGCAAGAGCATACAACAAAAAGGTGCGTCCCCGGAAGTTTGAAGTGGGTCAACATGTGCTGAAACGTATTCTTCCACATCAGGTTGAGGCAAAAGGCAAATTTGCCCCAAATTGGCAAGGACCATTCATTGTGACCAGAGTATTATCAAATGGTGCACTATGTTTAACAAATATCGAAGGAAAATGCATAGACATGGCTATCAATTCTGATGCGGTAAAGAGATATTATGCATAATTTTTTGGTATAATTATTAAATGTTTGTATTCGGCATTATTTCGAAGATTGGAATGACAAAGGCAATTTATTCTGCTATCCAAACACTATACCTTTTGTTTCTCCTTTGAGCCACATTTGTTTATTTCCTACCCTCCCTTGGAATCAATGAAAATCAAATATGAACAATATAAAAAAAAAAGAAAAAGAAAAAAGAAAAAGAAAATCACTATTATTGTAGTGAACTACGTTTGACCTGATTCCTCAAAGAAGGATACGTAGGCGCCTCACGGCTCGGTCATAGGGTGCACGATATGCATAATGTGCACAAAAAGAAACATCAAGAGACCCCAGTCAAGAAACTGGGACAGGAATTGTATTGGAAATAAGAAAAAGATTCCAAGAGTTGTAATTTTAAACCCATATCAAAACTGTTTAACTTTTGATACCTTTCCATTCCAACCCCATACCAAAAAGACCTTTTGACCAATCTTAGAAAAATGCCGAGTCGAGCAAATGAAGATGGTTCATAACACTCTGGTCCAAACAAGAAAAGAAAGTAAAAATGAGAGAGTCTTATAGGTGAAAACCCACACGAGACGACGAAAGTTGAGAGAAAGTAAAATAAGAGAGTCTTATTGGTGAAAACCTTCGCAGGCACCATAAGGCGAAAAGGAATGAAGAAATAAACAAATGAGGAAGGTTTGCCAGTGAAAACTCTTTTAGATACAGCGACCCAAATAAGGTTTGTAAATTGGCAAAAGAAAATTGGGTTGTGGAAAATTTGGGAAAACAAAATGAAACAATTGAAAAGAGGTTGGTTAAAAAGACTGGGTTGATTAATCCAAAATGCATACCATGATCATTGGTGTGAGTGACTCCAATCAGATAAGTCCTTTAGTCTTTCCCCAACAGTCATCCAAATTTGGATTTTTCTTTTCATTTTAGATTGTCGAAATCGTCATGTTTTCGTCCCTAATAATCTTACTCTTCTAAAAGCTTTTGAGATGAGCTTTGTTCCAAACAAATAAGGAGGAATGTCAAGGTATACTACCAAGATTCAAGATTGCATAGGACAAAATACGGCCATGATGGGCAGGAGGTAATAGGATAAAAATAAGATATGGATGTAAGAAAAGTAGAATCAAAAGTGGATTAGCAATGTCAGGAGAGACATATGATTACAGTTGAAAGGGTTTGAAGTGAAAACAACAGTTGTGGATCCTATAGTCAAGGATCAATTACAAGGACAAAACAGTCTTCTCAACCATTCCAAGGCAATGAAACAAGACGAAGAGAAACCCCACCGTCGACAAGAATGCCCCAGTTAACCACCCTGCTTTAAACTAACGAAGTTTTCTATGATTTGAAACAGGGGCAAAAACAACATTTTGTGTCAGGAAACACCCGGAGAAAGAATTAAAGAAGAAATCAGGCGTCCACCTGGAGAATGAGGATGAAAAATTGAAGAAGAAGTCAAGCGTCCACCTGGAGAATGAGGATGAAAATTTAAGAAGAAGTCAGGCGTCCACTTGGAGAATGAGGATGAAAATTTAAGAAGAAGTCAGGCATCCACCTGGAGAATGAGGATGAAGAATTAAAGAAGAAATCAGGCGTCCACCTGGAAAATGAGGATGAGAGATAAAGAAGAAGTCAGGCGTCCACCTGGAGAATGAGGATGAAGAATTGAAGAAGAAATCAGGCGTCCACCTGGAGAATGAGGATGAAGAATTTAAGAAGAAGTCAAGCGTCCACCTGGAGAATGAGGATGACGAAATTGAAGAAGAAGTCAGGCGTCCACCTGGAGAACGAGGATGAAGAATTGAAGAAGAAATCAGGCGTCCACCTGGAGAATGAGGATGAAAATTTAAGAAGAAGTCAGGCGTCCACCTGGAGAATGAGGATGAAAATTTAAGAAGAAATCAGGCGTCCACCTGGAGAATGAGGATGAAGAATTAAAGAAGAAATCAGGCGTCCACCTGGAGAATGAGGATGAAGAATTTAAGAAGAAGTCAAGCGTCCACCTGGAGAATGAGGATGAAGAATTGAAGAAGAAGTCAGGCGTCCACCTGGAGAACGAGGATGAAGAATTGAAGAAGAAATCAGGCGTCCACCTGGAGAATGAGGATGAAAATTTAAGAAGAAGTCAGGCGTCCACCTGGAGAATGAGGATGAAAATTTAAGAAGAAATCAGGCGTCCACCTGGAGAATGAGGATGAGAGATAAAAAAGAAATCAGGCGTCCACCTGGAGAATGAGGATGAAGAGATAAAGAAGAAATCAGGCGTCCACCTGGAGAATGAGGATGAAGAATTAAAGAAGAAATCAGGCGTCCACCTGGAGAATGAGGATGAAGAATTAAAGAAGAAGTCAGGCGTCCACCTGGAGAATGAGGATGAAGAATTAAAGAAGAAGTCAGGCGTCCACCTGGAGAATAAGGATGAAAAATTTAAGAAGAAGTCACGCGTCCACCTGGAGAATGAGGATGAAGAATTAAAGAAGAAATCAGGCGTCCACCTGGAGAATGAGGATGAAGAATTAAAAGAAGAAATCAGGCGTCCACCTGGAGAATGAGGATGAAAAAATTTAAGAAGAAATCATGCGTTCACCTGGAGAATGAGGATGAAGAATTTAAGAAGAAGTCAGGCGTCCACCTGGAGAATGAGGATGAAGAATTTAAGAAAATAAAAATCAGGCGTCCACCTGGAGAATGAGGATGAAGAATTTAAAAAGAAATCAGGCGTCCACCTGGAGAACAAGGACAAAGGAAGAAGGAAAAAGGAAACAGCAGTCAGGCGCCCACCTGGAGAACAAGGGAATACAATTGAAGTATTGAAGTCAATGGCCCGCTCATATAAGAAAGGAGCACACTTAGAGTCAATAAAGCAGAGGAGTCCAACAAAATCCCCAGCAGGAAACACAAGAGTCCCAAACAGAGAAAGAAAATACGGGACACAATGAAAGGAAATACGGAATAAGCCAAATGCCCAAGAGTCACCAAAGATATCAAGACAACAAGAAACGCAAGGGCATGATCTAGATAAGATTTTATAATTCATGTACCATAGTCTAGTTTAGCTTTTTGTTTTACCTTTGAAGCAGGGTGTAATAAGGAGGTCAGCAAGCAGTAAAAGCAGCACAAAACAGCAGTAACATCACAGTCCCACGGTAGTCCCAGCTACCCAAAATTTCCCAAACTACATTGACCTGATTCCTTTATAGCCAAGGATATGTAGGAAACCTTTGAAGCATAGGTTCGGTCAAATCTTTCAAAAAATGCTTCCCACGGAGTATTTGAACGGGCAAAAATCGCTCGTATCCGCTCACTTTATCTTTGCACGAAAACTCTTCGAGTTTCCGCACAAAGAGGGGCAGCTGTGAGCACGTGATTTTTGCCTTACGAAAACTACTCCAAAATAAATCAAAAAATAAAATAAATTTCTTTTACTGTGTTAGTGTGCAATTTTTAGAATTTGAGTAGAGTTTATTAAATATTTGTGTTATGTCCGTAAATGTCTACTTTGTTTGTTAAAATGAAAAATAAAATAAAAACACATGTTGCATGCATAATTAGGATTTAATTATGCATTTAAGAGTTAATTAAAATAAAATCACAAAAAAATACGCATTTATTCTATTTTAAATGTTTCACTGTGTGATTAATGTTTTGTCTATGTGTTAATAGTTGTTAAAGGTTGATTAATGTCTTGTAAAGTTAATTTTTGTTTTTTTAATTTTAATTAGGATTTTAATAATTAAATTGGAAATTAAAAAGAGTGGAAAATAATAGGCAAAAACGGACTGGGCCAATTAATAGAAAAGGCAGGCCCAAAACAAATCAAACCCCCTCAGCCCAATCCAAACACCCCATGTCCGGTCCAATTTAATCAAAACCAAACGACAACGTTTTGTCATATTTCATCAAGGGCCGTTGGATCAAATCAATCCAACGGCTGAGATCTCATCACTGTCACACCTCCTTTTTGCGCGCCCGCCCCCGAAGGGTAAGATGCGCGAGGGAGTTTTTCCACTTTAAGTGACAATATTCGAAATGAGATTATTTATTTAATTCAGAGTCGCCACTTGGGAAAGGTTTGGATTTTGGTGTCCCAAGTCACCGGTTTATCTTGAATCCCAAATCGAGGAAATTTTCGACTTTTCCAAATGAAGTCTGCGAACCAGAAATTCTAAGTAAGGAATTCTGTTGACCCGAGGGAAGGTGTTAGGCACCCTCGAATCCCGTGGTTCTAGCACGATCGCTTAAATTGTTACAATGGCTAAATATCTGATTTAAATACATGTTGTGACTTATGTGCTTTTATTAAGTTTAAAAACCGCTTTTATTATTATCATTTATTTTTATAGAATTGCAACGTCGTGAAAATTCATCTCGAACTACGTCACAATCAATGCACCCGTAGTTGTTAACACATTTAGACTCCGTTGAGATTTGGATTTGGGTCACATCAATGTGCACCCGAATTTGAGAATATAGTTTTAATTAAGCCGCGCCTAAAGAGTCTAGCGCGTTATTATTTTTGGAGAAAAAGGCCATGAAATTTACTAAACGGCCTATCCTGAATTCTAGATATTTATTATGGTTAAATATTGAGGGCCCCGCAATTTGCATTTTTTATTTGGCGAGGCTCGTCTCATTTTTAGAAAAGGATATCCTAAAGTGACTACATTTCTATTATGTTTGTTTCCAGAAATAGAAGAAAGAAAATGTATGCTAATTGAAATATATGCCTTGGCCTAAACCGGATTCTTATCAATTTCTGATTAATTACTTATAAAGTGAAGAGACGTCATACCTTACGAAAACGCTTTGGTTGGACAAAGAAATTACATATGAGATTGACGAAATGCAACACTTAATCCGAACAACATCCTTAAGTCGAGTTTAAATTGAGTTGCTTCAACAGGATTAATAGAATTCCTTATTAAAGGATGTTACTGATGATATTCAAAACTCGTCCTATAAACTGCCTAAAGAAGTCGGAACTGGGTAATTCAAAAAACTGTATTAACTTTGGCTAGATTTAACAACCATTCACCCTTACATATTCAAAGCATGCTAAAGAGCGAGTTTAAGTTAACAATCGTATTAAATAGGTGCACATTTCATGAATTATATTTACATCATGTATACTACTAAACGAGTCAAATGTCGCAGTTTCAGATTGGCATAAACTTTAATTAAGTACAACCTTACTAATGTATCTCTATTAGGCTCACAGACTAGAACTTACACAGCTTAACAACATAAAAAGAAAACTTGTGAGCAATGCAACAGATGATTATAACTCCTTCAGTTCTTTCGATTCAACTTTCATTGCAATATAAAAAAAAATCAGATCTGGGATTCGTGTTTCCCTGGTTAGATTCGGACCAAACCAAGCATGGTTTGGTCACGAGGGAGGTTCGGGGACTGTCTGGTGTGAATTTGAGGTTGATTGGTGCAAGTCAGGTTCCAACTCGAATCTTCAAATGAAGATTCGAGATGGTGGGAGGGGATTCGAAGTGTGTGGTTGGTGGATTTGGGTTCAGGACGGTGAGGAGTATCTATGGTGTTAAGGATGGGGTCACCGGCGTCCATGCCGCCGGCTTTCATGGTGAATGTATACAGGGGCGGCTAGGGTTTGGAGGGGAAGGGGATGAGGACGAAGGCAGGGTCTTGGATAGGGGGGCAGGGTATGGTAGGAGGCTTATATATGGAATGGGTGGGTTGATCTCAGCCGTTGGATCAATCGAGATCAACGGCTTGGATCTGAAGGCTTAGGAGAAATGGTGCCGTTTCATCTAAACGTGGTTTGGGTTGGTCCGGGTGGAAATGGGTCGGGTTCATCATGGGTTATGGGGAAGTGATCTTGGCCGTAGGATGAGGAATGGATTAACGGCTATGATTAAAAGGCCTCATACGACGTCGTTTAAGTAAAGGATTGGCCAGATCTGGGCCGTTCCTTTGAATCCATCAACGGCTCACAGAGATGGTGCCTGTACGACGTCGTTTAGGCGTCTTGCAGAGAGCCTGGTGGGACTGGGTCGTTTGTATTGGTTTTGGGCCTGATTTCATTCGAAATTATGGCCCAAATCCAATATTTCCTTTTTACAACTTAAAAAATAAAATTCCTAAAAAAAATAAAATCATACCAATATCAATTAATACTCAAAAATAACAATTATCACTTGCATTGACATTTAATTATACTAAACACTTAATGGCAAAATACAATGAATGATGCACACATTTTATTATATTTTCTTTTAATAAACGGATTACGGTTCACACGACATTCAGACATATATATATTTTTTGTTTTTTGTTTGAATAAAACAATCGTGGGAAAATCACAAATAACTAACAACAAAAATGCCACGTAAAAATCCAACAAATGTACAGCAAGACCAATTGCTATTATTTGTTTCTTTTGGAGCGGTTGTTGCGTAAAACAAAAATCACGTGCTCACAGCTGCCCCTCTTTGTTCAGAAACACGAAGGGTTTTCGTGCAAAGATAAAGTGAGCGGATATGAGCGATTTTTACCTATGGACTACTCCGTGTGAAGCATGTTTTGAAAGATCTGACCGAATCTTTGCTTCAAAGATTTCCTACATATCCTGGGCTAAACAGAAAACAGGTCAATGTAGTTCGGGAAATTCTTGATAGTTGGGACTACCATGGGACTGCAATGCTTGCTGTTACTGCTGTTGCTGTGTCCACCACTGCTTTACTGACCGCCTTATTACAACCAAAGAAAAATTAAAACTTAACTAAACACTTATATGCATGTCAACTGCTAGTTACAAGATTCCTATCTATGATTCTTTGCGACTTGATCATGGGTCTTAGCTGATTTTGCTTGGAGACTTCGATCCGAATCTTGATGCTTGCGTGTTGTAGGTGCTCGTTTAATTTCTGGGATACTCAGTGAGACGTAACTGGCAGAGTTCTGGACCTTAATCAAATCTTGGAGCGATCCGCCTTCCATTTTCTCCGGTATCTCGGGACATCTTCTTTTTGTCTTTTCTTCTTAGATTCTGAGTTGAGACTCATCTTGTGGGTCATTTCGATCCGTGTGGCTCGAGGTTAGACCTGCGGGAAAAACAAACGAACGAAATTTTCTGCCCCAGTTTCACTAGGAAAATTTCGTGAATTATTCGCCAAGAAGTTCATAAAATTGATGAAAGAAGGTATGAATGCTTAGTTCAGGGTTGGAGCCCTAATACCGACTAGCTGAGAGAAGTTCAGTTTAGAGTTGAAACTCTAATACCGACCAACTGGGGAAAAGTTCAGTTTAGGGTTTAAAACCCTAATGCTGACTAAATGGAAAAATTCAGTTTAGGGTTTAAAACCCTAATGCTGACTGAAAGGAAAGAGTTCAGTTTAAGGTTTAAAACCCTAATGCAGACTAAAGGAAAAATTCAGTTTAGGGTTTAAAACCCTAATGCTGACTAAAGGAAAAGTTCAGTTTAGGGTTTAAAATCCTAATGCTGACTAAATGGAAAAAGTTCAGTTTAGGGTTTAAAACCCTAATGCTGACTAAAGGAAAAAGTTCAGTTTAGGGTTTAAAACCCTAATGCTGACTAAAGGAAAAGTTCAGTTTAGGGTTTAAAATCCTAATGCTGACTGAAAGGAAAGAGTTCAGTTTAGAGTTTAAAACCCTAATGCTGATTGCATGGAAAAACTCAGTTTAAGGTTTAAAACCCTAATGCTGGCTGAATGGAAAAAAGTTCAGTCTAGGGTTTATAACCCTAATGCTAATTGCATAGAAAAGCTCAGTTTAGGGTTTAAAACCCTAATGCTGGCTGAATGGAAAAAAGTTCAGTCTAGGGTTTAAAACCCTAATGCTGATTGCATGGAAAAGCTCAGTTTAGGGTTTTAAAACCCTAATGCTGGCTGAATGGAAAAAAGTTCAGTTTAGGGTTTAAAACCCTAATGCTGATTGCATGGAAAAGCTCAATTTAGGGTTTAAAACCCTAATGCTGGCTGAATGGAAAAAAGTTCAGTTTAGGGTTTAAAACCCTAATGCTGATTGTATGGAAAAGCTCAGTTTAGGGTTTAAAATGCTGGCTGAATGGAAAAAAGTTCAGTTTAGGGTTTAAAACCCTAATGCTGATTGTATGGAAAAGCTCAGTTTAGGGTTTAAAATGCTGGCTGAATGGAAAAAAGTTCAGTTTAGGGTTTAAAACCCTAATGCTGACTAAAGGAAAAATTCAGTTTAGGGTTTAAAACCCTAATGCTGATTGCATGGAAAAGCTCAGTTTAGTGTTTAAAACCCTAATGCTGGCTGAATGGAAAAAAGTTCAGTTTAGGGTTTAAAACCCTAATGCTGACTAAAGGAAAAATTCAGTTTAGGGTTTAAAACCCTAATGCTGATTGCATAGAAAAGCTCAGTTTAGGGTTTAAAACCCTAATGCTGGCTGAATGGAAAAAAGTTCAGTTTAGGGTTTAAAACCCTAATGCTGACTAAAGGAAAAATTCAGTTTAGAGTTTAAAACCCTAATGCTGATTGCATGGAAAAGCTCAGTTTAGGGTTTATAAATACTTAGGGAATCTGCCTTCTCTTCTAGAAATCCAGCCTGACAACAAAATCATAGAGGCTGCAACTCTGTTCTGGGATAGTGACAGGTCCGTGTTCCGCTTCAGGGACCTTGAAATTACTCCTTTGCTCGAATAAATAGGAGGCTTAGCTGGTATTCCTTGGGAGACTCCGGGTTTGCTTATGCTAGAGAATCGCAAGGTTAGGGGTTTCCTTAAGATGATGGGACTGAAGAAGAAACCAGACTTGACCTGTCTAAAAGACTCCTACATCCCATTCGACTATCTGTACGAGAGGTACGACCATAGCAAGTCATACCGCACCTACTCAGATGAATTTTCCCTCACCACACTGGGGCATATTCATAGAAGGGTCTTCGTATTCATGTTTTATTTCCTGGGGATGATAGTGTTCCCTATGAAGAAGGCTAGGATCCACACCAGACTGTCCATGGTAACCAAGACTCTGATGGAAGGAATTGGCGGACAGCCTTTCAGTACAGTGCCCATGATTGTTGTTGAGATATACCGGGCTCTGGACAACTGTCAGCGAAAAGCCAGTCATTTTGAGGGATGCAATTTATTACTTCAGCTCTGGCTCATGGAGCACCTCTAGAAAGGAGAATACCGACAAGAGATCTTACGCAGAGACTGAGCTGATCACATTGCCTTCCACCAACCAAGGCGTATGAATTATATGCCTAACATGTTCGCTCAGCCAGAGGACGCTAGAAGATGGGTAGAGCTATTCGAGAATCTAAAAGAAGACCAGGTACAGTGGATGGTCGAATGGTTCCCTACGGAAGAATTCATTGTTCGATCCCGAGACGCACAATTTCTCATACTCATTGGTCTAAGAGGAACTTATCCCTACGTTCCCTTCCGAGCCATGAGGCAGGCGGGGAAAAAGCAAATCATACCAAGGGTCAACAAAATGAGTCACTTTAGGGCTAATTTCCAGGACGATGATAGCCCTCACAAATGCCAAGATCAACACATGTGGCATTGCAAGCTCGTTTTGGGGAAAGAATCTATTGAGTCAGATAGGTATCACGCTGGTTGTGTGCCGCACTATTCGGGTTGGTTGGAAGATGATCACAATGGTATGAGTCAGCCCAGGTTCATTCACGGACACAGAATCATCGACGAAAAAGCTGAAGCACGGGTTAAGTACAATCAACTGCACAAGAGAATTCGAGAGTGTGAAAGTGAGCATCGGGAAATACAAGAAGCCCATCAAAAGTTGATCGAGGAATGGAAGGATATGGCTGTCAGCGCCAACAAACGACTAGGGTATTTGGAGCGGGGTCTAGTGGAGCTAGAAGGAAAGTTCCTCAAGAGGATTGAAGATTGTCGAAACGCTGAAGGGAATGCAGGCGGACATTTGGCCCAAGCGTATCTACTTCTAGGACTACGCGAGCTGGTGAAGCTGTTCGAGAGGGATAAAGATGCCATCTGGGGAAGGTCCTTCTGGGACCAAGTAGTTAGGATTCTTTTATTTTGCTTTTAATGATGTAATAAGGCCAATGGCCACTAGTGACATTTTATTTTCTGTTATTTAGCATCGTTGTGAACTTGTTTTTTTTTTTCAATAAAATGAGGCATTTAGCATTATAAGTTCTCCAAATTAATTTGTCGCTAGGCCTACCTCGGGCACAACGAGGCACACAAATTAGGTCGCGATTTATATTTTTGCACAATGTGTTTAAATATTGCAACATTTTCTTCTCATAACCCGCACTAACTTGTTACCTTTTTTATTTTTTTTTATTTTTATTCCCCTCCCCAAATGTTAGTTCGTGCATTCTGGCACCATCATCATACAGTACGAGATCTAAGGGCCCTCCTTCTCCTCCTCCTCCTCCTCCTCCTCCTCCGAGTCCTATCCGGAACAAGAACAAAGGTAGAATGGGAGATTCAAGTGCCAGAAAGGAAATTGAAAGAATTGAGATTCCTCAGGGTACCCCGGTTGCTAAGGAAACTGCTGCCCAACTTGAGCAGAAACTGTTGAAGTTCCAAGAAGAACTGGATCAATTTCGGAACTTGGCAAATTTATCATTCACTCTCACCACTCCTGATGTCAACTTTTCAAATGCTCAAAATCCCACACCTCCATTGAACACCCCACAACCACAGATGCAACTCACTCATGCTCAACATTGCAACACATGCCACGCTCCACTACCCCTTCCTGAACCACTGAACACCACAAACGACCACCCCCAGAACACTCCCATCTACGTAGATACCATGCCCCAATACACTCAACCAATCTCAAGTGCACCTGAGTTTGATGACAAGGACTCTCTTATCAGAAACTTGGCAGCAGAACTCAAGAAATTGACCAGCCGAGTCCAGGGCATGGAAGGAAACAAAGGCATAGAGGGGCTGAATTATGAGGACCTCTGCATTCATCCAGATGTTGAACTTCCGCAGGGATACAAACCTCCCAAGTTCAAAATGTTCGATGGCACGGGAGATCCTAGAGTTCATTTGACGACATATTGTGATAAGCTGGTCGGAGTAGGAAGGAATGAGAAAATCCGTATGAAAATCTTCATGAGAAGCCTGAAGGGGGATACTTTATCCTGGTACATCAGTCAAGACCCCAAGAAATGGACAAGCTGGGTAGGTATGGCATCGGATTTCATGGATAGGTTCCAATTCAATACAGAGAATGTACCGGATGTATTCTACATCCAGAATCTGAAGAACAAACCTACCGAGACATTCCGTGAGTATGCTACTCGTTGGAGATCAGAGGCTGCTAAGGTCAGGCCGGCCTTAGAAGAGAAACAAATAAATAGATTCTTAGTCCGGGCTCACAATATTATGAGAGGCTGATGCTAATCGAGGGCCAAAAATTCTCCGATATCATCAAGCTGGGAGAAAGAATTGAGGAAGGCATTAAGAATGGTATGGGTACTAATCTTGAAGCATTGCAGGCCACCAACAAGGCTTTACAGTCTGGTGGCACGTTCAAGAAGAAGGACGTCAATGCCGTAATGGTCGCACAGGGAGCCAAATCACCACTAAAATACCACACTTACCCGTCACCTCCACTTACATATCAGCCTATCCCGAATTACCAAGCACCCGCACCCTCTTACCAAAATCCACCACCCGTTTACCAATCATCTCCACCTCCCGCATATCAACCCACTTCACCCAGATGCTCTCAACCTGCACCTATTTACCAAGCTTATAATGCCCAACCCCCTCACTACCAATCACCTCCCACTCGCTAAAATTCCCCTAGACCCAGACCAAATTTTGACCGCAGACCTCCCAAACAATATACAGCCATCGCTGAGCCAATTGACCAGTTGTATGAGAAACTTAAAGCTGCTGGTTACGTCTCCCCTATCCCTGCCATAACTCCAGAAAATCTTTCCTATTGGGTCAACCCTAATAAGACCTGTGCGTACCACTCCGGCATGAAGGGACATACCATTGATGAGTGCCGCTCGTTGAAGAACAATATTCAAACTCTAATCGACAATAAGGTTATTGTAGCAAAAGAGCCTACTCCCAATGTCCTCAACAACCCTCTGCCTGATCACAGATGTGGGGACATTCACGTGATCGAGATCGAAGATGACTGGAACCCCAAAGGATCTATAGGATTGATTGCTGAGGATGATGAGCCAAAGAAACCGGCAGTCACACTTAACCCGATTGTTGTACAGAACCAGCCCTCCAGGGGCGATGAAGTCAACATGTCTATACCTCTCGAATTTGAAGCACCTTCTTCTGCGAAGGTGGCCAGGCCAATTGAGGTTGAGTTTGGGGCTCCAAAGGCACTTGTACTCTTTGAAGTTGTTGTGTTACCACCAAGGGTACCCATTCCTGTAGCAATGTCATACATAATACCATTCCACTCAAATGCCATACCATGGGATTACACAGCTGAAGCAAGGAGGAAAGGAAACACCAAGATGGGAGAAGCAATTGCTGCGCAGGGTATGACCAGAACAGGCAGGGTTTACACTCCAGAGCACCTAGCTGAGTCTAGTAAGCAAGCCTCAGGACGGACTACGTAAACTGGTCCCGATGATCTTTGGAGGAAAATATAAGCTAAAGAGTATTCGGTCGTTGAGCAGTTGAACAAAACACCAGCATAGATCTCCATCCTAACTCTTCTACAGAGCTCTAACGCACACAAAAATGCCTTGATGAAGATATTGAGCGAACCTTATATGCCCAGCAACATAATTGGGGGCGAAATGGCAAATATGGTAGGACAAATACTGGAAAGCCACAAAATCACCTTCCACAAAGATGAACTGCCGCCGGAAGGACTAAGTCACAACATGGTCCTACACATCACCGTGTAATGCGAGGATTACTTCGTCACTAGAGTCTTGATCGATGGAGTCTCCAGCCTCAACATTTGTCCGTTGGTAACTCTCAGAACATTGGGAAAGAGCCTGCACAAGATCAAAGATGGGGCCATCAATGTTAAAGCCTTCGATGGGTCCCAAAGGTCTACTATCGGAGAGATCATCCTATGCTTGCAAATGGGGCCAACCTGGTTCGATGTTGACTTTCAAGTGATAGATGTCCCAGCATCCTACAATTTGCTGTTGGGACGACCATGGATCCATTCCGCTGGAGCTGTAGCATCAACCCTGCATCAGGCAGTGAAGTTCGAATGGAATCACCAAGAGGTGATCATTCATGACGATGGTAGAAACCCCATATATAGTCGCCAGACCATCCCGATGATTGGAGGCAGAAGGAGAATAGGCGGAGAAACATACCACCACATTGAAAGAGTCAACACTGTAGACAAAGATAAATGGTGGGATAACAAGATTGAAAGTATCCTGAATTGGTGTGGATACGAACCTGGAAAGGGACTCGGCAAAAACCTCCAGGGAATCTCCAAACCCATCAAGCTGAGGAAACATGGCACTACATTTGGTTTGGGGTATGAGTACACTTGGGAGGAGTTCAATCACTGGTCGCCACAATGGCGAGGTCCCTACTACCCATTGGAGCATCCGATACCTCACCTAGAGCAGACTTTCTAGCCGGCAGATATTATATATGGGTCGGAGGAAGATGAAGCATTGGCAGTCGTGAAGAATCTGTTCCTGGAGGATGATGATATGGACTATTGTGTTATTTTCGAGGAGGAAGGGGAGGAAGGCCCTTCTATACAAGTTGTGAACCGAGGAGAGTGCCTTAGCAATTGGTCAATCAGAACTACCAGGGCCCGGAAAGCTTCGGGGCAGCAAAGCTAAACAAAAGCACCATGTATCACACTTTACTTTTTACTAACTAATTTTATTTCCGCATTGTCTTTAATTCTGAAAAGAGCTCTGATACTCAAAACAATTATGAATTTAATCGAAGCATTTCAGTTTATTATATATCTCGCTCTTATTATTTTTCTATCATTCACTTTATCTTACACAACATTACTATTACTTGCCTTGACGATGAACCAACGATTGTGACTTGCAACGAGACGACGAAACAAACGGATACGGACTCAGAAGAGGGTGATATACCAGAAGAGGTCATCAGAGGAGTTGAGAGTTTTGAAAATAGTCCTAAGTCTAACTTGGACGAAACTGAGGTCGTTAATCTGGGAGATACAGGGAATGTTAAAGAAACACGCATCAGTATTCACCTGTCACCCTCAGAAAAGAAAGAGTACACGGAGTTCCTGAAGGAATATGAAGACATATTCGCCTGGTCATATGATGATATGACTGGTCTCAGCACCTCCATTATAGCTCACAAACGGCCAACAGATCCAACATGCTCGTCGGTAAAGCAAAAGCTCAAGAAATTCAAACCCGACATGAGTTTGAAAATCAAAGAAGAGGTTACTAAGCAAGTCAAAGCCAAGGTTCTCAGGGTAGTCGAGTATTCGACATGGTTAGACAACATCGTGCCAGTGCCAAAAAAGGATGGGAAAGTTAGAGTTTGTGTTGACTACTGGGATCTCAATTAGGCCAGTCCCAAAGACGACTTCCCCTTGCCTAACATACACATTCTTATCGACAACTGCGCCAAGCATGAGTTACAGTCTTTTGTTGATTATTTCACTGGGTATCATCAGATATGGATGGATGAGGAAGATGCAGAGAAAACGACTTTCATCATGCCGTGGGGAATGTACTGTTACAAAATGATGCCATTCGATTTGAAGAACGCTGGTGCCACCTACATGAGAGCCATGACTACCATCTTTCATGACATGATACAAAAGGAGATCGAGGTATATGTAGATGACGTCATCATCAAATCCAAGAAAGCCAAGGATCATATGGCAGATCTAAGAAAGTTCTTCAACAGACTGAGGAGGTACAATCTGAAACTGAATCCTGCCAAGTGTGTATTCGAGGTTCCTGCTGGAAAATTATTGGGTTTCATCGTGAGTCGTCGAGGAATAGAATTGGATCCATCAAAGGTCAAAGCTATCCAAGAATTGCCACCGCTAAAGAACAAGAAGGACGTGATGTGTTTCCTGGGAAGACTCAACTATATCAGTCGGTTCATAGCTCAATCCACGGTCATTTGTGAACCTATCTTCAAAATGTTGAAGAATGATGCTGCTACCAAATGGACTGATGATTGTCAGAAAGCTTTTGACAGAATTAAGGAATACCTGTCAACACCGCCAGTCTTGGTTCCGCCTGAGCCGGGAAGACCCTTATTGCTTTACCTTGCGGTATCGGATAGAGCATTCGGTTGTGTTCTAGGACAACATGATGAAACAGGGAGAAAGGAGAAAGCCATCTACTATCTCAGTAAAAAGTTCACACCGTACGAGGCCCGGTATTCTCTTTTAGAATGCACTTGTTATGCTCTGACTTGGGTCACGCAGAAGTTGAGGCATTACTTCTGTGCTTACACTACTTATCTCATATCCAGAATGGGCCCTCTGAAGTATATCTTCCAGAAGCCCATGCCCACTGACAAGCTCGCCAAGTGGCAGATCCTGCTAAGTGAATTTTACATTGTTTACGTGACCCAGAAAGCAATCAAAGGGCAAGCCTTGGAGGACCATCTCGCCAAGAATCCCGTGAATGGAGAATACGAGCCCCTAAAAACGTATTTTCTCGATTAAGAGGTATCTTTCATAGGAAAAGATATTGCAGAATCCTATGATGGTTGGAGGTTGTTTTTCGACGGAGCTACAAATTTCAAAGGAGTTGGCATAAGAGCAGTTTAGTATCAGAAACTGGCCAGCACTACCCGGTATTCGCCAAGCTCAGGTTCCCTTGCATCAATAATATGGCTGAATATGAAGCCTGCATCTTGGGTCTCAAAATGGCCATTGACATGAACGTTCAGGAATTGCTAGCGATCGAGGATTCAGACATGCTCATACATCAGGTTCGAGGAGAGTGGGCAACCAAGAACTCTAAGATACTTCCCTACTTGCATCATATACAGGAGTTGAGGAAAAGGTTCACAAAGACAGAATTTCAGCACGTCCCTAGAGTCCAGAACGAGTTTGTTGATGCATTAGCTACTTTATTGTCCATGATCCATCATCCAGATACAAATTTCATTGATCCCATCCAGTAAAGATTCATGATCAGCCAGCTTATTGTGCCCACGTTGAGGAAGAAGCGGATGGAAAACCATGATTCTATGACATCAAGGAGTACTTGACAACATGGGAATATCCAGGACTTGCCAATGCTACTCAGAAGCGTACACTTCGTAGGCTATCCAGCAACTTTTTTCACAGTGGAGGAATCCTGTACAGGAGGACTCTCGATTTGGGTTTACTAAGGTGTGTCGAAGCGAAAGAAGCATCCAGGCTATTGGACGAAGTGCATGCAGGGACCTGCGGGCCACACATGAATGGTTTTGTCTTAGCAAAGAAGATACTCCGAGCAGGGTATTTTTGGATGACTATGGAAATAGACTGTATCCAGTATGTTCGCAAATGCCATTGCTGTCAGATATATGCAGATATAATAAAGGAACCTCCAAACGAGCTTACTGCAACAAGCTCACCATGGTCATTCGCCGCTTGGGGAATGGATGTTATCGGACCTATCGAGCCTGCCGCATCAAATGGGCACAGGTTCATCTTAGTGGCGATCGATTATTTTACCAAATGGGTCGAAGCAGCATCATACAAGGCGGTCACTAAGAAGGTTGTGGCGAGTTTCATCCGCGACCACATTGTTTGTCGATTCGGAGTTCCGGAATCAATCATCACTGATAATGGTTCCAATCTCAACAGCGACTTGATGAAAGCAATGTGTGAAACTTTCAAGATCAAACACAAGAACTCTACAGCCTACAGGCCTTAGATGAATAGAGCTGTGGAAGCAGCCAATAAGAATATCAAGAAGATACTAAGGAAGATGGTCGAAAGGCACAAAAAATGGCATGAGAAGTTATCATTCGCCTTATTGGGATACCGTACCACAGTCCGCACATCGACCGGAGCAACTCCCTACATGCTGGTTTATGGTACAGAGGCGGTCATCCCCGCCGAGGTAGAAATTCCCTCCTTAAGGATCATACAAGAAGTAGAGTTGGATGATGCAGAATGGGTAAAAGGTCGCTACGAGCAGTTAGCCCTTAATAGATGGGAAAAGGATGAATGTGGTTTTCCACGGTCAGTTGTATCAAAACAGAATGTCCAGAGCCTTCAACAAAAGGGTTAAGCCAAGGAAGTTCACGCCGGGGCAGCTGGTGTTGAAGAAAATATTCCCACATCACGATGAAGCCAAGGGGAAGTTCTCTCCCAATTGGCAGGGTCCGTACATGGTTCACCGGGTTCTAATTGGAGGAGCCCTTATTCTTACAGAGATGGATGGAGAAGTCTGGCCGAAGCCAATCAATTCAGATATAGTGAAAGGATATTATGTGTAACCACTTATGATTCCCTTAATGATGTAATTCGAACTACACCTGACCTGATTCCCGTTTAAGAGGGGATACGTAGGCAGCCCTATGGGTTCGGTCATAATTTAATAAAAATTCCATTTTTCCCCTCTATTGGAACTGGGGCAGAATTTTGAGGAGGATCCTCAAAATTCCGGAGTGAAAGAGGTTGCAATGCCTTGAACCACGTCGTAGTCGTTGGTTCATCTAAAGAAAGCTATTTTCGATCATATACTTACGCTATATTTACTAAAGCATGCATAACTATTATCCGAATTGTTGTTGTTTAGTGACGCTACCCCAATAACACAAACGTCAAGAGCCCGGGGAAGACGAACTAACCTTTCCCCTTACAGAACTCACGATTATTCTTTGGATGAGGGCACTCAATTCGCAATATCATTAGGTATATTTATGCACTCTCAAGAATACAACTTCTCAGAAACATCACTCGTCCGCAATTTCTATCCGTATACAATCTCCCCAGGAATCATATTGTCATAATCAGCTAAGAGATCTTACTACTAACCGTCCTTTTACATTCCTGCATTGCATAAGACTACCTTTCTGCCTTCTGAGGTTAAGCTCTACCTCCATCTGCATTTCTCTGCATTGCATAAGGCTACCTTTCTGCCTTCCGAGGTTAAGCTCTACCTCCATCTACATTTCTCCGCATTGCATAAGGCTACTTTTCTACTTTTCGAGACTAAGCTCTGTCTCCATCTGCATTTTGCATTGCATAAGGCTACCTTTCTGCCTTTCGAGGTTAAGCTCTACCTCTATCATCACCTGCATAAGGCTACTTGTCCGCCTTCCGAGGTTAAGCTCTAGCTCCATCTGCATATCTTTGCATTGCATAAGGCTAGCTTTCTGCCTTCCGAGGTTAAGCTCTACCTCCATCCTGCACTGCTGAAATATCGCCACTTTATTTTCTTGCATGGCTGAAATATCGCCACTTTTATTTTACGTCTCGCATTAGCTGAAATAGCACCACTTTATTTTTCTTGCACGGCTGAAATACCGCCACCTTTTATTTACGTCTTGCATCGGCTGGAAGATCGCCACCTTCTGCGTGTCATGGGCTGAAAGATCGCCAAATTGTCCAAAGGCGTCATTGTTCGGAGGCATCATTTGCATAGCCCGAGAATGCCATGCCATGGCTTGAGGACCCCATTTTATCTTTTGCATATCATTATTCAAAGGCATCATAGTTCGGAGGCATCATTCTCATGGCTCGAGAACATCATTTCATAGCCTGCAAATCCTTTATCTTACGCTTCATGACCCGGGGCATCATGGTCCAAGGACGTCATCCTAACCGTCCGAAGACAGCATTCATGGTCCAGTGGGAGCTTGCATCACGTTTAAATTTATGCACAACATATGTTTGTATTGCTCATTTGCAGGTACACCAGTTGGCAATGACCGTCTCAGCAGGAGCGATCCCGCTCCGGTTCCCGCAGCCTATCGGTTTTTTCAGAAAACCTCTCTCAATTTAAACATCGCGTTCGTCTGTTTCAAATCTCCATCGGCATATTCCATCAATGGTTCCGGAACTACATATGGCCTGATTCCTGTAAGACCAGGGATATGTAGGCAGCTCAAGATCTAGAGCTCAGTTAGAATTCCTTTCAAATCGCCACTTCCGGTCAAAATTGGCCATCTTATCTTTACCCGACAACTCTTTCATCCTTCCCAAGTAAAGAGGGGCAGCTGTTGATACCCAATTTTTTACTATATATTTTTTATACTCAAAATACTTTCAAAATAGCATGTGTATGCATATATAAGCATGCCCAAGTATTTTGGTATTTTTCCAAATTTTTTAAAGATTTTCAAAACCAATTTATTGTCTATTTTAGCAGTACAAAATCCAATAATTATTCCCAAAATCATCAATTTTGGTGAATAATTTATTTTATTCCCATATTTATACCAAAATATAGTTAATATAATTTTTGTATATTTTTACAAATTTATTGGGTATTTTAAAAGCTAAATTGCATATAATTGCAATTATAGCCTACTTTAAGATAATAGCATTTTATAATTGTACAATTGGTTCCAATATTTTAAAATTAATATTTATATATTATTAATTGGGTCAGTACTTTAAATTTACTTTTAGAATCATTTTTATTATTTTTTATAAAATAAATAGGGAAAAATGGCTATTTAATATATAGCCAAATTGGCTTTCAATTTTAGCCCAAATTAACCCCCCAATTAAACCCAATCTCAGAGCCCAATTACCCTGACCCATGACCCTTTAAAGAACAACCCGTCCGGATCCCTTACCTACCCATTCAATCCAGGTCGTTGATCAAAATGATCAACGACCGCCTTTTACCCTTTCCTAAATTAATCCCGACCTACCCCCAAACCCTAGCCTTTTCGTTCAGTCCGCTGCCTCTGAAATCCACTTCTCTCTCAACCTCCTCCGAAACCCTAGTCGCCTCCCTCTGATTACCACCTAAAATTGCCTGAATCCATGGCTTCCAAAGCCATTAAAGGCCTGTACTAGCCTCCTGAGACTCCTACGTGCTCGATTATCATGGTTTCCAGACCAGACCTTGAAGAGTCTTGGCCCAGACTTTGTTTGATTCGAGTTCTTTGGCTTGTCTCTGACCTTGCTCCGGCCAGCTATGGCTGTTCAAGCTTGGTTTTGACATCTCCTGCTCCGATCGGACCTTTTTCAAAGCCTTTCTCATTCTAGGGTTCTTCCGAAACCCTGACTATTCGAGGTTTTCTCCAATTTTTCTTAGATCTGTTATGTATCCATGCTCTACTTGAGTGTTCAAACAATTTCCCCAACTTTTCTTTCAAAAATTACTTTCAAAATCGCTTCTTTTCGATTTAGGGTTTTCTGAAAATGCCTAAAATGTTTCTCTGGCTTTTCTTTTTCTTTCTTTGCATGTATTTTTCTATACTATGTTTGTATGTTTTCCTTTTCTACCATGCCTGTATTGTCCTTCTACTTTTCTTTTATACATGTTACTCTTGTGCTCACATGATTATCCTTGTTATATTTTCATTACTCTTCTACTATATGTGTTTACTGTTAAGTTCTTCGATTTTTGTTTGCTTTACTGGACTCTGTTCGTGTTCTTGATAAATGTGTTTCATCTACTGCTTCTTAAGTTTGTATCCCTTTTTCTTCTGAACTTGTTTAAGTTCTGAGTTTTTCTCAAAATGTGTTCTCCATGCTTTTGACTGTGTATCATGCCTGTTTGTTTCTCATAAGTCTTTGGAAAAAACTCCTGATCCTCTATTGAATGGTTTGACTTCTCATCTCTATTGTCTGACTCAACTCGAAACCCTAAGGTTCAGGGATTTCTTGGCATTTTGATATTTTGTGTGCCAGTTAGGTTCCACTTCGGGACCCTGGACTCTCAGACTCATTGTGAGTCTGCAAACTAGACTTATACCTCTTCTCGCTTATGATTCTGAACCTTTCTTTGTTAAACTTTCTTCTAAATAATTTGACAATCCCCTCTGGTATTCACATATTTGCGTGCTTTATATATAAGGACTCTGCCTTCAAAGGTTTTTTATTACCAACTAATTGATTGATTCTGAAATCCTCTAATGGGGGGGTTTGATTGATTGTTACTGATTTCTCTTTGATTGAGCCTCCTTTACCTTTTCCTGACTTGGTTCATTCGAATTGAGCTTGTAATTTTGATTTCCCTGGCTGTTTGATTGATTCCCTCTCCTTATTTGCACAAACCATGTACTGTTAGACTTTTGCCTTAAATAGTCCCTGTGTATTTATCCTTCTTGTGCTGCCTTGAAAAGATTTTGATCAGACTCTTTCCTTACTTATCTTTTACCCATTTGAAATCAGAATCCCTTAACCAAAGGGAGACTTTATGTGATTGATTGCAAACTATTTTCTTGCCTTTCTTACTTGTTTCTCTGCACTATAAAAGGGGCACGACCCTTCTGCACTTGGATCATCCTTAACTTACAATTCAATACTTTTACCAAAAAAAAACTTCTGATTACTTACTTGCAATACTGTTTGAATTCAATACTTGGCTACACTTGAGATCTTTTGGAACTACTTTGTTTGCAACTTGGCTCTCTCAAGGCTACTTTTGCTTACTTATTTTCTTTGAAACTGGTATGTCCTTTGTTTAAATATTCTGCCTCACCCCCTATGTGTTTACTTCACAGCTTCAAGCTTCTTGTTTACTTTATTGCTTATATGCTGTAATTTGTGCTTCATATCTCCTTTCTTTGCTTCTGTTTCTGTTATGAATCCTCTACCCCTATTCCCTTCTATGTGCTGAGTTAAGCTCTTGGCCTGACAATATCCTAATTACTGTCCAAGCCTTGGCTTGATCCACAATGGATCCTAACTCTCAATGCTTGACTAGCAGGCTGGTCAGGGGTGTTCCAGCATCCCAATTGCTGGGCATGACCACTAACTTGCCCTGTCTCTCTCTGATTCCCTTCCCCCTTGTGCACTTACACCTATTCCTAGAATCTTAAGTTCTGCCCCTCTCTTTTGAGCCCTGTTTTGGGACCTTGAGTTCCCTCTGAACTTGGACATCTGAGAGCTGGCATTTCCCCACTACACTATAATCTAATTCTGCAATATATTTGGGGTGTAAGCACTGCCTGGAGTTCCTGAAACTCCTTGGATCTCTGAAACACCCCGGATGAGAGAAGGCTTTGGAATCTGATCTTGGGAAGTTGGTTTATTTCATATTTCAAACCTGGGTCTGAATTAGGCTCTCCTTGGTTGGAATCTCTAATTTCTGATATATTTTTCTTATTTATTCTGGTCTGTAATAATCTTGTAATAAACATTTGGGGTCGGCTAGTGGAAAAGGGCAGGAGACTATGCATGCAAGGGGTAGATACCATGTTCATAGGGAATTACTATACTTCTGAAATTCTGCACTCATGTAGATACCATGTTCATAGGGAATTACAATACTTCTGAAATTCTGCACTCATGTAGATACCATGTTCGTAGGGATTACCATTTTTCTAAAGTTCTACATTTTATAAATCACTGAAACTCTGCACTCTCATATAGATACCATGTTTATAGGATTTTCTGCATTCTCATATAAATACTATGTCTATAGGGTTTTCTGCAATTTCATAACAGATGCCATGCCTGTAAGCCGATTCTAAAATTCTGCATCTTCATATAGACACCATGCCTATAGAACTTTCTGCATTCTGCATCCATCATTAGGCAAACCTATTATAGGATTTAAATACCTAATCAATTGCATGTAGACAATCTGCCTATAGGATTCCTGCATAAGCAATGACTGTGCTCAAATCAGTAACACCTAGAAAGCATGTCTATATGAGCTATTACTAAACCTGAATCGTCAACTCGCTTATAAGCCTAAAATCAGTAGCAATAATGTTTAACGCCTGCAGATCTTATGTCCTTGTAATTGACAATTCTTTTTCTGCAATCAGTTTACTTCTTTATTTCTAAAACTAATAGATATCATGCCTATAGGTTCTGTTTAACGCCTAGGCAGGCCTTAGGGTAAATTTTTATAATTCATCAGTTTTGATAATTACAACCAGTAGGCAGGCCTAATTCGGACTTCTTATCTGAAAATATGTGATAAATTAGCCACCCTTCCTACGTTAAGTTTAATACAGACCAAACCAGTATTTGTAAGTCATGCTAGATAATATGCTGTTTTGAATGAGGAGGCTGACTTGAGCCTTAACTGCTATTTGTTTCCCTTTTAACTGCTATCTACTATTGTTTGTCGCCTAGATTTTTATCCTTTGAAAAACTCCGCAAAAGCCCCAACTCCCTCCCCTTTAGGATTAGGAGTCCCATATGCCTCCGGGATTGATAGGATTGGGACGGGTAATAGCATGCAATAAGTAACGATACCATTTCGCGCTTTAACACCTTAACGGGGTGGGAAGGGTAGATATGGATATGATGACCAATGCACTAATATCACGTGTGACCCCTCTTCTAAGGAGTGATTGCTGGATATTGCATTGAAGTGATCCATATTAATTATAAACTTAGGACCCCCCCTCCCTTTATTTGCTTTCATATCTTCTTGTAAAACAATTCAAATCTTTTTTTATATAAAGTTCTACCCTCTCTACGTACCTTCGAAAGTTTTCAACCTGATTGCAATGTTATATGCGAATCCGTATTTGAGCCTTGATTATTTACTTGTAAAGTCACAATTGTAACATGGCCGGAACCACACTAGTGGATCTTGAGGGGTGCCTAACACCTTCCCTCGGGATAATTTCTAGCTCTTACCCTAATCTCTAGTCTCTTCATCTCAAACCCTTCTTAAAGTGTCCTAATGCACTATAATCATTAGGTGGCGACTCTTCAACTTCTAAACTCAATTCTCAAAAGGGAATAGAGTTGTCCTCCCAATGTCGTATACCCGATTTCTGACCCCACGGTTAGAGAAAAAGGGGGCGTCGACACCACTCAGACTCTGACTGGAATACGCCATTAGCAGCTCGTCTTTCCCGCCAGCTCTCCTCATTTTGCTACAAAAACCTCTCAAATGCACCACTGGATCACCGTGCCCATCATACAAATCAAACTTGGGCATCTTAAACCCTGCCGACAATTGCACCTCTGGAAACAAACATAAATCTTCGTACGCCACACTTACTTGACCTCCCAACCCTCGCATGTCTCTAAATCACTGTTCCAGGCTTTTAACTTTCTTGAACATCTCCTCATGTTCGGGATTTTTAGATGGTTTTTCTGTTTTCGCAGGGAGGTCAAAATGAGGAGTGTAGGAATAGGGTTCGGGAACCTTGAAAGTGGGCTATGGGGGGGGTAATACTGGTTGTCGTGAGTCTAGAACAGAGGCTCACTAGAGGATTGGCGTAATGCTGTAGGTGGGGGTGACACAAAAACATGAGTGACTGGTGGAGGAAGGTGTGGGACTTGTTTGGGTGGTAGAGCTTGTGATGTATGAGAAGTGGTGTCGTGACATTGTTGGTAGAGGGGAAAGGCCGGAGATGAGTTCACATTGGGAGGTTCCTGGGGTTGATCCAATGGCGGGATAAAAGCAGGGTTGGCGGGGTAAACTGGCGGTGGGTGCCCTTTTGCTCATACTTGGTACATTTCAGCCATCTGCTGCTTCAACTTATACAACTCTTCTTTCAGATTAACCTCCTATTCTTCCACCTCTTTTGACGGATCGACAATACTTGCCTCAAGTTCCTGGTTGGCCATGTTCAGCTTGTTTTTGGACCGGGTGTTGTAGGAGTGAGTTGCCAGAATTCTAATCAAACTAACCACCTACCTGTTATTTGACAACAACAGCAAACTTGTTAACGATCAGGGTTTAATAGATAGGCAACCACACATTTGGGGAATGAATGCACCTAAGCAGTTAACCGTTTCTATTATGCATTTGATCGGTTACTTGCGTCATCCCAGCTTTTCCTTATTTCCATTGCAACTTCCCTTTTCTTTTTGTTTTTTCTTTTCATTCTTGCCTTTCCTTGCTTGATCTCTCTTTGTTTTTGTTCTCTCATAACTCTTTCTTGCTTTGCCATTGTTTCCTTCTCATTGTTTCTTATTTTCTCTCTTTTCTTTTTCTTTTCTCTCTTATTCTTCCTCTCTTTGTTTTATCACTCTTTTTCTTTCTTTTGGTTATGGTCAAATCCTATGGAGATTGCCTACATATCATGACCCCGCATGAATCAGACCAAGCGTAATTCTTGGAGATAAGTGCAGAAAATAAATAATAAAATGTTTTTGGGATTTAAAATTTTTCCCTAAAATAAAATAGTTTTGATTACAACCACTCATTCTACCAAATTATAAAATTAACAGACTCGAAAAGGGAAATTAACAGACTCTGACTCAAAATAAGACCAACAGACTCTGACAAAAAGGTGAAAGCAACAGACTCGAAAACCAACTAACAGCCTCCAATAAAAGAAAATACAGACTCGCAAACAGACTAACAGACTCCAATGAAAACCATGAATACATTAATGCCTCAAATGCTTCTGGAGCCCGCGAGACATCATTCGATCTCGCCACGGGCCGATATGTAAGATCCCTTTGAAGCCTCTCCAAGTCACTCATTATCTGCCGGACAAATGTCATCACTGCCGCGAAGAAGGTGGTGCGAGTCATATCCTCACATGCTTGGCATTTCACAACCATGTAGTCGGCAATGGTTCTGATCCTCTCTCGGATTCTACCCTTTTCTTGAAGTAGATGCCTAACCTATTGATTCCGGGCTTCTAACACCTGAGTGTCATGGAGATGTTGATTTTGCAACTATTGCATTTCTTCCTCCATCCGAGCCATCAAATCATAACAGTGTTCCCTATCAGCTTTAAAGTCCTTAGCCTGCTTGGTTGCCTCATTCTCAAGGGTAGTCATTTTTCTCTTCAGGCTGGTGATTGTCCCTTCATACTTGCTTTTCATTTGTCACACAAACTGTGCCCGTCCTTTTGCATTTTCCGCCAATTGATCCCGGACTTTCACCAGACTGGCCTCAGACTTTTCTAGGTCATCTTCACACTCAAGGGCTTTCTTTTTCAGACTGCTTATAAGCCTTTCATCCGCTCAGCTTCTTTCCGGGTTTCTAGTAGCTATTTTCATCTTCTAGATTTGAGCTTTCAGGGCTTCATTTTCCTGAGTTAGCTTTTTCTTCTCTCCTTCATCTGCGACGGCATGCAAAACCATTTTCAAACTGAAGGTCCATGACTTGCCTTTCCAACTTGCTTATGGTAGCCCTGTACTCGTTTTCTTTGGTCAACCAGTCTCATTGCACCTGTGCTCCGTCGGTGAACTGTTGGACATAGGGTCTCTTTGCGGACCTCTTGGGCTCATGATGAACTCGGGATCGTTTACCATACCAAGCAGTGTAACTAGGCTCCACCTTGCCTCTGGATAGATCTCGTACTTGAGTTCTAGGCTCTAAGAATCTGCACTGATGCCAAATCCGACGCACTTTTTCTTCTGGAAAAGCGGCTTTTGGTTCCAACTAAATAACCTGTCGACTCAAATCCTCATCGCGTGGGATGGTCAAGTATCAGCCTAACTGATGTAGAACTCGGTGTGGAGCATAAGGCTGGATACTCCGAAGACCCATCAACAGCAGAAAACAGACCTCAACCGACATATAAATTACTTCACTGACCGAGAGCCACCCGAATGTCCATTAGATCTTATTTGCAGTCAAAGATCTCAAATGAACATGCCATGCTTCCGTACCATCCGGGAACTCATAACCCTCTACTCGCTTTTCATGTTTTTTAATGCACTCGAGGCCAGTCATACCACAATTCAAGTATCCGGGACGGTGGCAAAGGTGTTCCTTCATCCATAATTGTACCAGCATATTGCACCCTTTAAAGAACTTTCCCCCTTCTCGACAAAGGGTTAAAGCTCGGTAAATTTCTGCCAAAATCATCGACACTATGGTCCCATTTACCTTTTTCATCATAAAGTCGGCTATCCCCACGAGTCCTAACTCTATATTCCCGTCTTTTTTGGGGCAAATCAAAGTACCCAGGAACGCCATTATAAAAGCTAATCCTCTCCGAGCTTACCACTTGTCTTGGTTTCCCGCGTGAGTAAGACCGGTATCTAGTATCTTGAAGCCACGGGGATTCCCGTAACATCGGTACAAAAAGTAGAAGGTACAGAATCCTTTGGCCAAATTTCCATCTCGGATGTCCCGACTGATGCTTAACAAGTCCAAAGATTTGTGAGGGGTTACTGTTCTCGGTGCTACCGGGTATTGATTTCTAAGATTCCCCTCGAAACCGGCGAAGCCTGCTATCTCTTCTAGTGTAGGAGTTAACTCGAAATCAGCAAAGTGGAATACATTATGCGCTGGGTCCCAAAATGGTATCAAGGCCTCAATTATGTCCTTTCTCGGCTTAACCTTCAAGAGCCCGACAAGACCACCCAATGTTTTTGTCACAACTTTTCTGCCATTGTCCCCCAAATCATGCCACCATATATGTAGCTCCAACGGGATCTCTTCATGGACTGAGAAAAGTTCATTTAGAAATCCAGCCTGACAACAATCACAGATCAGCGGTGCAGTCGACGGTTCCGTGTCTTTCCCTCTTGAGTTGTCCGCTCAAGGGTACCTGTCTAATACCCCAATAGAAACCTTACTCTATCTAACTGTGCATGCATCATGGTCAAACCTAGTCGAGTTAGTTATGTTGTCCACATAATGACTCATTAAGATAGCCTTGTCCAAAGTCCATCGGGTTTCCCTGAAACCAAAACGGACACCTACACGTTCTGTGCATTTATTTGGAGAACTAAATGCTTTTTATGCTAATTATCGATTTAAATAGTCGAGTCTGGCGGGGTAGGGGTCTAACACTTTGTTTTGCAAAAAATGAGGCACGAAGTCCCCAGATTTGGCATGGTAACCAACATTCATCCAAGGCTGCTGAATTGGTAGGAAGATCTCCACTCCAGTGATCAGACACTCGTCCGTGTGGTGCCGAAAGATGAAGATCTGAGTACCCCAAGTGATTGAGATCAGTCCAGATGGTCGTTTCCCCGAAGAAGAAGTTCGCCAAATTTGGAGTGAGTGCCAATATCTGACGGCAAGCACTTGTGTGATGGATATAGCAAAAGGGGAAGTTGCCCCAGGGTATCACGCTTGGTTCAGAGGCGACCTATCTTGCGAAAGACCCGCTAAGAGACCGCATCTCAAAGACTTTGTAGAATTATCCCAAGGGCAATGGAATTGGTTAGCAAAAGAAAAAGGGTATCGGGCAGAGATCGGTGATTTGAAGCTACAAATTGACAGTCTGAAGTTCAATAACAGCATACAAATCGCAGCGGATCGAAGCGAAAAGAATAAATTGGTCCAAGAGAATGAAGAACTTAAGGCCCAAATCCAAAAATTGAGATTGTCTCTTGATGAACAGCCCAGAAGTCGATCAGACCAGTAGTTGATTAAGGTTTTAAAAAGAAAAGTCGCGGAGTGGCGAGATGGTTTAGAAGAATCGGGAAAGATTATGGCAAAGCTCAAGGCACAGTGGGGAATAAGAGTAGAGAAGCATCCCGACACTTGAACCAATCGAAACGCGACCACGAGAAAACTGTTGCCAAAATGAAGAAAGAGATGGCTATACTTGAGATCAAAGCAGCTGATCAGGCCAAGAATTTCCAAATTGAGAGCAGATACTGGTATGACTCATTAGCCCAGATGAAGTTAGAAGTATGACGACTGAAGAATCAGCATTTGCAGGATGCTCAGGTATTCAAGATATGTAGCGATCAGATAAAACGCCTACTCGTAGAGAAGAAGCAAACTAGAGATAGGATCAAGGCCATTGCCCATGCCATCACCAGACGATGTCTACGATGTGAGAACATGACCAGCGTTACCGTCCTCTCGGCATTGATGGGTTATGTCAAGCAGACTATGCATGAGCTGGAGCAACTTGAGAGGGATCTCACGCCTAGGACCGCGGCGAGGCCGAACGATGCCCCGCGGACACCAATTTTCAAAACCATAATGCACTCATAAGTCAAGTCTGTATCTTAGCATCTTCTGCCTGTTTTTCCCATCAGGGTGATTTTTAGTCTATTTTGAGTCTAGGTTTATTTTTCTTTTGCAAAATGTAGTTTGTAATAGACCGTTTCAACAATAAAAGGTGTGTTTCTTTCATTTGTGTTTTTGAACTACGTAATTATCTGATTCACGTAGGCATCGTGATACGTAGGCAATCCTCATCGGATCCGGTCGCATTTTTTCCGCAAATAAAAACATAAAAGAAAAACAAAAAGAGAAGAAAATGATAAGAAAAGGGAAGCCTAAAAAGAATGCCGGAACGACGCATGCTCTCGTCGCAAACATGTAGGAATCCACTTAACTGTATAGGTGCATCATGCCCAACGTGAGATTACCTATATGTTATTTGCTGCAAATTAACCGTGCGCTTGTCTTTGAGTACCTCAGGTTTTTGGAAAAGACTGTTGGTTTGGTGAAAGTCTGGCCTCGCACTCATACTTCACGAGGTCAAAGAGAAGTGTTCAACTACCTGTTGTTAAGACCGGAAGCAGTACTCACACTTACTTCACCAGGTCAAAAGGAAGTGTGGAAATGTCTTCAGAAATTCCGTTACAAACAATCCTGTTTCCGAGGAGAGCTCGATCTCAGCCGTCCTCACACCTGAATCCGCAACTGCGGAAGAAAATAGAATCCTAAGACTCCGTATGTTGGAAATGCTGGACGACTGGAATAATGGAAAAGAACCGCCAAGTGTCATCCCCGGATTCCCTGAGTTATTCTCCTTCTCTGCTGGATCGCGTTCTGAGCCTCATCCCCGAATGTCAGCCACTGATGCAAGCATGAACATCTTTACTGCACCGCCCTGCCCGATTACGACACAGCCTGCTACGTACAAGCCAAGCTTTGACTCATCCTCTTTTACATTCCAGGCACCCTCGTTCTCAATGGAACCAACTAGGTTCGCTACCAACACTAATCCTCCACCGCCTCAGTGCGAGCTTGCACCCGGGCAGGATCAGAACCCCAGAATTGCGGAACAAAGTGAGATGGCCAAAAGAATGAGAAGCCTTGAATAGAGTTTGAAGAATATGCAAGGTTTGAGCGGACAGAAAAGCATCTCTTACGCCGACCTATGTATGTTCCCTCACGTGCACCTGCCAGTGGGTTTCAAGACCCCAAAGTTTGAGAAATACGATGGGCACGGTGACCCCATTGCATATCTTAAGAAATATTGCAACCAATTGCGGGGAGCCGGCGGAAAAGAAGAACTGCTAATGGCATATTTTGGGGAAAGTCTAGTAGGGATAGCCTCGGAATGGTATATGGACCAGGAAATGTCCCGATGGAATATATGGGATGATCTCGCCAGAGATTTTGTGAAACAATTCCAGTATAACATCGACATTGCACCAGACCGAAATTCTCTGTCGAATTTGAAGAAGAAACCTTCAGAAACCTTCAGAGAATATGCTATTAAGTGGCTTGAGCAGGCGTCGAGGGTGAAGCCTCCCATGGATGAGGTAGAAATGGTCACCACTTTTCTCCAGGCTCAAGAGTCCGACTATTTCCAAAACATGATGTCAGCCATGGGAAAGCCATTCACGGAAGCGATTAAGATTGGAGAGATGGTGGAGAATGGTCTGAAAACAGGTAGGATTTTGAGTCAAGTAGCCATAAGGGCGACCTCCCAAGCCGTCCAAAGCGGGTTTGGAGGAATGGCAAGAGGGAAGAAAAAGGAAGAAACGGCCATGGTAGCCTCGGAAGCAAGGGAATATCGTAATCCCAGGCCCCATTTTTCGGAAAGAACCCCACAACACTACTACCCCCACTCAAATCTGGCATATGCTCATCAACCCTATATGGTCATGAATGCTCAGCCTTATGCCCATCCGCCGCAACAAGCCAACCGAGGCCAAGCTCCACCTCCCAGAAATCAGCCTCCTTACCGCAACCACTATAACCCACAACCTCCGCAGAATAACTTCCGCCCTCAGGAACCACCTAGAAGGCGGACTTTCACGCCCATCGGTGAACCATACTCTACTTTGTTCCCGAAGCTAGTCCAGTTGGGTTTCTTGCAACCAATCCCTCAAACGAGGCAAAACCCGACGTCACCTTCTTACAAAGCTGGAGTCAGATGCGCCTACCATTCAGGGGCCGAGGGGCACGATACAAATGACTGCTGGTCATTGAAAAGAGTGGTCGAGAATTTGATAGAGCAAGGGAAAATAGTGCTAAGGGACGAGGAGATCCCAAATGTGACTAACAATCCATTACCTGCTCACAACAATGGGCCGCTGATCGGAATGATTTGCGAAGACAAAGAGTTCGACCCTTCTTTGAAAGCTATAATCGCCATTGTCGACACGGGGAAAAGGCCTGAGACAGACCAGAAACCAGAAAAGGGGGAGGAGGCCAAGGCTATAAAGAGCGAGCCTGAAAAGAAGGTGGAGAAGAAAGTGGTACCGGTAAAGGATGGAGTTCTTTACATACCACGAGGTCGAGCTGAGAAGACGCAGAACTTCGGGATCAAAAAGGCAAAACCTATGTACGTGCCAAAAAGGGCCTATATGGTCCGGGGGACGATTCAACCACCTTGGCTGAATGAGCCAGTGGTTATCGGACGCGTGCCACAAAAGCCGATGACCAACTCGTCCACAGTGCCGTGGAATTATCAAAAGACTTTGGTAATGTACAAAGGTAAAGAGGTCATGGGAGAACTTCCAGAAAATACTTTCATTAGAAGGTATTCAAATACTCAAGAGGTGAACAACGCCACACAAAGACACTTCCCACCAAAAAAGCCTATAAGCGTTGAAGAAGTGGAAGTGTTCTTCCAACAAATGAAAATGTCGGATTACGAAGTAATAGATCATCTGCGCAAGTACCCCGAGCAAGTGTCTATGCTATCATTGTTGATGAGGTCGGCCGAGCATCAAAAGATCTTACTGAAGACCCTGAATGAAGCATATGTGCCAGTTGAAACCTCGGTTGAACGACTAGAGCGGATGACAGAAAGATTCTTCGTCGTCAACCAAATCTCTTTTAGTAAGAACGATTTACCCCCGGAAGGAGCGGCACACAACAAGGCCTTGCATCTAACAGTTAAATGCGAGGACTACCATGTCAAGTGGGTAATGTTGGATGGGGGATCAGGTGTTGACATTTGCCCGCTCTCCACTCTACAAAGAATGGAAATTGGGACCGGAAGAATCCGACCCAACAATGTCTGCGTAAGGGCTTTCGACGGCATCAAGAGAGATACCATGGGGGAAATAGACCTGTTGTTGGTCATAGGACCAGTCGAGTTTGAAGTAACCTTCCAGGTGCTCGACATGGATACATCCTACAATTTCCTCCTCGGCAGACCTTGGATCCATGCGGCAGGAGCTGTGTCTTCCACTCTTCACCAGATGGTGAAGTTTGAGTACGAAGACCGAGAGATCGTGGTCCATGGAGAAGATGAGCATGCTATCTATCGGGACCCATCCATCCCATATCTTGAACCGAGAGAAGGGAGCGAACATACGGTCTATCAAGCTTTCGAGATTGTACTGGCAGAGCAGCACGAAGAGGGAATACCCTGCCCCCAGCCTTTCTTGTCTAACGCCTCGGTTATGGTGGCCAAAGAGATGATCCGGCACGGATTTAGGCCAGGGAAGGGGCTTGGACGAACCCTTCAGGGAATAACAGAACCCATTACCTTGCCAGTCACCAAGAAACCTTTTGGACTAGGTTTCAAACCTACTCCAGCAGACGAAGAGTGGGCAAAGAAAAGGAAAAATGAGGGTTGGAAGTTACCTCGACCACTGCCGGATTTATATGCAACTTTCATCAGGCCAAGGTACGCCGAAGAAGAAGACGATGAGGTCTTCACGGCTGAGGAAATCGATGAGATATGCGGGGCAATGAGAGAGATGCTCTACGAGGTCCACATGGTTCAACCAGGTGAAGGCACAAGCACTGCTGAGATGCTGTACGTGGGGCCGAACGCCAAACTTCAAAACTGGGAGGCCACGCCATTCCCGACTAGACGGAAGTCCGGGTAGACCTGTCCTGCCACCTTTCCTGTGTCACAAGTTATCTCCAGGACATAACTTGAACGTTTTCTTCCTTTCAATTGTTGTTTCGAATTCCTAAGTTGTAAACATTGTTGTCTTCCAACTTTCCAAAGAAAAAAAAAATCATCATTGCTTTCCCATTTTTTCTTTTGTTCTGATTTTTGTTATTTTTCCTTTTATCTTTCCTTTCAGTTATAATAATGCGGCTTTAAATATGACATGCTTGCGGACTTCACGCCCAGATCACAACGAGCTATTTAACTGTGAATTAATGAACCCAGAACCAGAATATGATGAAGAAGAGGCTTTTAGGGAAATAAACCGAGAGTTGGAACATTTCGAGAATAAACCTAAGCCAAATCTGAATGACACCGAACCAGTTAATTTAGGAACTCCTGAAGAAATCCGGGAGACCAAAATAAGCATTCACACGGACAAGAAAACGCGATATGCGATAATTCAACTTCTTTTTGAATTTAAAGACGTGTTTGCTTGGTCATATGATGACATGCCAGGACTATGTGTTGATCTAGTGGTTCATAAATTGCCGATCCATCCTGATTGTCCTCCGGTTCAACAAAAGCAACGGAAGTTCAAAACCAAGGTCAGTGACAAGATTAAAGAGGATATCACCAAGCAGTTGAAAACGGGAGTTATTCGGGTAGTCCAGTACACAACATGGTTGGCTAATGTGGTTCTAGTACCAAAAAAAGGACTGAAAGACTCGGGTATGTGTAGATTACCGAGATTTGAATAGAGCAAGTCCCAAAGATAATTTCCCGCTGCCCAACATCCACATCCTCGTTGATAATTGCGCCAAACACGAGATGCAATCTTTCGTAGATTGTTACGCTGGGTATCATCAGGTATTGATGGATGAAGAAGACGCCGAGAAAACTGCTTTCACCACGCCTTGGGGCACCTACTGTTATCGGGTCATGCCATTTGGTCTGAAGAATGCTGGGGCTACCTACATGAGGGCCATGACTGCCATTTTGCATGACATGATGCATCGGGAAATAGAGGTGTACGTGGACGACGTGATAGTCAAGTCCAGGACGCAAGTTATTCGAGAGACTAAAGAAGTACGACTTGAAGTTGAACCCAGCCAAATGTGCTTTCGGGGTCCCGTCGGGCAAGCTTTTGGGCTTCATCGTAAGCAAGAGAGGTATCGAACTAGATCCAACTAAGATAAAATCTATCAGAGATTTACCTCCCCCGAGAACAAAGAAAGACGTGATGAGTTTAGACGGCTGAGTGTCAAGAAGCCTTTGATGAAGTCAAAGAATATCTTTCGAATCCCCCAGTTTTGGTCCCTCCAGAGCCAGGGAGACCACTTTTCTTGTATCTGACAGTCTTGGAGAACTCTTTTGGTTGCGTCCTCGGGCAACACGACATAACCGGAAAGAAGGAGCAAGCAATCTACTACTTGAGCAAGAAATTCACCAGCTACGAGGCCAAGTACACTCTACTGGAAAGAACATGTTGCGCTCTGACGTGGGTCACTCAAAAGCTGAGACACTATCTCCAAGCCCACACTACCTTCCTCATAAGCAGGCTGGATCCTTTGAAGTATATATTTCAGAAACCGATGCCTACCGGGAGACTGGCCAAGTGGAAAATCTTGCTTACTGAATTCGACATAGTCTATGTCACTCGCACGACGATGAAAGCCCAGGCGCTAGCAGATCATTTGGCCGAAAATCCGGTCGATGAGGAATACCAGCCATTGAGTACCTACTTTCCAGACGGAGAAGTGAACACCGTAGAAGTGGTCGCTCATGTTTGGAAGATGTTCTTTGATGGAGCCGTGAATGCCAAAGGTGTAGAGATCGGGGCAATTTTGATCTCGCCTTCCGGTCAGTATTATCCCGCCACAACTAGACTGCATTTCTTTTGCACAAATAATACAGCTGAGTATGAAGCCTGCATCATGGGCATGCATATGGCAATCGATCAGGATGTCGAAGACTTACTGATTATGGGAGATTCTGACCTAATTATCCGGCAAGTCCAAGGTGAATGGGAGACTCGGGATGTCAAGCTCATCCCTTACCGACATCATGTGGAGGACCTCAGCAAGCGATTTACATCAATAGAGTTCAGGTATATCCCGTGGTGTCACAATGAACTGGCGGACGCACTTGCTACTCTGGCTTCAATGCTACCCTACCCGGGCAACGCCCACGTCGATCCTTTGGAAATCCAAATCAGGGAAAGACACGGTTACTGCAATGTAATCGAGGCGGGATCAAATACGCAGCCTTGGTACCATGACATCAAGAGGTTCTTGAAAACGCAAGAATACCCCGAGCATGCTACTGGAGATCAAAAGAGGACCATTAGGCGACATGCAAGTGGTTTCTTTCTGAGCGGTGAATTGTTGTATAAGAGGACCCCGGACCTCAACCTCCTAAGATGTGTCGATGTCGAGGAGGCGAGAAAGATCATGCACGAAGTACACGTAGGTGTGTGCGGACCTCACATGAACGGGTATGTCTTAACGAAGAAAATCCTTCGAGCAGGTTATTACTGGATGACCATGGAAAAGGATTGCTTTAGCTTCGTTCGGAAGTATCATCAGTGTCAGGTGCACGGTGATTTGATTCATGCACCTCCCACGGAACTGCATCCAATGTCTGCACCTTGGCCATTTGTCGCCTGGGGCATGGACGTCATTGGGCCAATTGAGCCAAAGGCTTCGAATGGACACAGGTTTATACTGGTTGCCATCGATTACTTCACAAAATGGGTAGAAGCTGTCACTCTCAAGTCGGTCACTAAAAAAGCTGTAGTGGATTTTGTACACTCAAATCTTATCTGTCGTTTCGGTATTCCTGCGACTATCATTACAGATAACGCAGCAAACTTGAACAGTCACTTGATGGGAGATGTATGCGAGCAATTCAAGATAACGCATAGGAATTCTACTCCTTATCGGCCGAAAGCCAATGGTGCTGTGGAAGCGGCGAACAAAAACATCAAGAAGATTTTGAGGAAAACGATCCAAAGTTCCCGACAGTGGCATGAGCAGTTACCATTTGCATTGTTGGGGTATCGCACTACGGTACGCACGTCAGTAGGAGCAACTCCTTATCTTTTGGTTTATGGGACCGAGGCTGTAATACCGGCAGAGGTAGAGATTCCTTCTCTTCGAACCATTGTTGAAGCAGAAATCGAAGACAGCGAATGGGTCAAGACTCGGTTAGAGCAGTTGACATTGATCGATGAAAAGCGAATGGCCGCGGTTTGTCACGGGCAGTTGTACCAACGAAGGATGGTTCGTGCTTACAACAAGAAAGTCCGACCCAGGAATTTCGAAGTAGGTCAGCTGGTACTGAGGCGTATTCTGCCACATCACCAGGAAGCAAAAGGGAAATTTGCTCCAAATTGGAAAGGCCCATACATCATCAGGAAAATACTACCAAGAGGAGCATTGTATCTAGGTGATATCGAAGGAAATGACCCCGAAACAGCAGTAAATGCAGATGCAGTCAAGAGATACTATGTCTGATTTTTACTCCAGCGGTCCTGACGCATTTGAAATGATGAAGGTTTTATTTCCACTATCCCCAAATACTACCAACTCTCTCCACAAGCCCTTTGAGCCGGTCACATCCCTTCGGCGACCTATCAAAAAAAATTGATTGAGGCCTGAACTACGTTTGACTTGATTCCGAAAGGATACGTAGGCAGCCTCTCCCTGAGGTTCAGTCACACCAACAAAAAAATCCCATTCACCCTGAAATTGAAACGGGGGCACGTCAAGCGGCCTAGAAGTTAGTATCATCTGCCTCTCTTTGCCAAGCACAAGCTTTTAGATCAAATTACCAAAGATAGTGGGAAGCGAATAAGTGTCACGAATGGAGACCGGCACATTCTAAATTGAGAGATAAAAATGAGAGAGTCTCGTTGGTGAAAACCTTCGGGCACCACGAGGCGACGGGAGTAGAGAAACCAAAATGAGAGAGCTTGTTTAGTAAAAACTCGCAAAGAGTGCTATCAAGCGATGATAGGAAGAGAAATGAGAGAGGTCAGTCTCAAAACCCGATATGGTGCGTAGGGTTTGATGCTTTTAAGTCCCATCAACAGAAAGTGGGGCCTGGTTGCTGGCATGTATATGATTTCCTCAACAGGCGATCATCCGAGCGTCCACTGGATTTGGCTAGCAGTGAGAGTTCGGAAAAATGAGGTCCATGGCGTCACGCCCTCAGGTAGATTGAAACCTTTGACTCTAGTGTAGAATTCTCCAATGCAAGTCTTCTCAGGTGAACCGTAACCCAAGAGCGGAGAGCGGTGGCATAAGTGATCGGTCATCCATATTTGCAACAGTAGGTTACATCCTTCGAAAAAGTCGCCCCTGGCTCGACAAGCAGTGAGAGCCCGGAAAATGTCAGCCATAATCATAGGTGCTAGAGTACTCTTATCTTGGGTGAGCAAAGTACTGACAACCCCAGTAATGTTTAGATCGATGTTGCCGTCCTTCCTTGGGAACACTATAAGACCTAAGAAGGCCGTCATGAAAGCTAACTGCCTGTGTTCGTCCCACTTTTGTCGATTGCCTTTACTACATAGTTTGAAATCCGGCTTATTGAACCCGCCTTCATGACCGTATCTAGCATACATGAGATGGAGACTGCAGAAACCTTTGGCAAGATCTGGATGGTGAAATGTTCGGGGTATTTTCAGAAAATCCAAAAACCGGTGTACCGTGACGGCCCTAGGTGCAATCAAGTACTTGAACCTTAATGGAGCTTCATTACCCCCAATGTATCCTGCTATTTCTTCCGAAGTCGGGGTGAGCTCGAAGTCTGAGAAATGAAATACATTGTGCGCCGAATCCCAGTAAGTGACCAATGATCTGATAATATCGCCCCGAGGCTGAATGTCTAGTAAATCCGGGAGATTTTTCAGATATTTCCTCACTTTGCCTTGCCCCTCCTTGCCTAAGTCGTTCCACCATAATCGCAACTCAAAAGGGATCTTGGTCATTATTGAAAATGGTTCGTTTTGTATCGTGCTCATCCTGCACATTTATTTAGGGCGATAAACTTTTATTAGACTCAAAGTTAAAATTATCTAGATATTTTTAGAGACTTTTTTTTTGCAAAAACGGGAGGTTGGACCCGACGAGGGTTGCCTACGTATCTCACCCCGTGCGAGAATCAAACCGGCGTAGTTCGGTCGGATCAAAATAGGGGAAACAAAAATAAAATCCTCTAAAGAAAAGAAGAATAACTTTTTTTGAAATTTTGTTATATGTTTTTTTTCATTTTATTATTTATTCTTGAAAAGAGACCAAGGAAATATTTACACATTTTAAACTTCCTTTTTTTTTTAAATTTCGAAAATCTTTTAAAGAGGTGCTACAAATGAAACAATAAATTTTTTTATTTATTATTTATATAATTTTTTTTGGATTTTGAAAGTGATTAAAAGGAATAGTCAAACTGAGAGACAAGCTCTTTTTTTATCATTTTTTTTATATTTTAGAAAATTCCGGTTAGGTTTGACATTACTCGGACATGGGTTTTTTTTTTCAAAAGAATAAGTAATTATCTCCCTACCCTGCTATTCTTTTTTTTTGGAAATTTTTCGGAAACCGGTCAACATGCAGATCTGAAGCGAATAGATGTGCAGAACAAACGGGATGCAACAGGATGGTCTTTTCATTCCAGGTTGCCTGTCCTAGACGGACCCAACCCCTGTGTTGAGTCCCCTATGTCAAATGCAACATGATGCAGATAAGCTTTCCTACTAGGGATCCGGCATGAGGTTTCGTTATACTAGGTTTATAACCTGGGTAGATGTTCTAGACTGTGTACCCGAGCGGACAACTCGAGTCGAGGAGGGGCAACTTACCGGGAACCAAAGGGCCGTCCGGCTTCGTAACTTATCCGTCCTCTTTCTTATTTCAGGTATTGACACTAATAGAATAGGGAGCCTCGACCAGCGAGCTTCTCCCGGGAGGTGAAGAGAGAAGGGTTTCGGCAGAGTTTATATACAGTTCAGATAATATCAAAGCGGTAAAAAACAACATTTAGCACGTTATGTTAAAACATGTAATAAATATCAGATAATAAAGCCAAATATAACAATTATTCTAAGCTCGAATTCTTGAACCCTGAACCAGTGGTTCTGGGTTATTCCCCAGCAGAGTCGCCAGAGCTGCCACACCTCCTTTTTGCGCGCCCGCCCCCGAAGGGTAAGATGCGCGAGGGAGTTTTTCCAATTTAAGTGACAATATTCGAAATGGGATTATTTATTTAATTCAGAGTCGCCACTTGGGAAAAGGTTTGGCTTTTGGTGTCCCAAGTCACCGGTTTATCTTGAATCCCAAATCGAGGAAATTTTCGACTTTTCCAAATGAAGTCTGCGAACCAGAAATTCTAAGTAAGGAATTTTATTGACCCGAGGGAAGGTGTTAGGCACCCTCGAATCCCGTGGTTCTAGCACGATCGCTTAAATTGTTACAATGGCTAAATATCTGATTTAAATACATGTTGTGACTTATGTGCTTTTATTAAGTTTAAAACCGCTTTTATTATTATCATTTATTTTTATAGAATTGCAACGTCGTGAAAATGCATCTCGAACTACGTCACAATCAATGCACCCGTAGTTGTTAACACATTTAGACTCCGTTGAGATTTGGATTTGGGTCACATCAATGTGCACCCGAATTTGAGAATATAGTTTTAATTAAGCCGCGCCTAAAGAGTCTAGCGCGTTATTATTTTTGGAGAAAAAGGCCATGAAATTTACTAAACGGCCTATCCTGAATTCTAGATATTTATTATGGTTAATTATTGAGGGCCCCGCAATTTGCATTTTTTATTTGGCGAGGCTCGTCTCATTTTTAGAAAAGGATATCCTAAAGTGACTACATTTCTATTATGTTTGTTTCCAGAAATAGAAGAAAGAAAATGTATGCTAATTGAAATTTATGCTTTGGCCTAAACCAGATTCTTATCAATTTCTGATTAATTACTTATAAAGTGAAAAGACGTCATACCTTACGAAAATGCTTTGGTTGGACAAAGAAATTACATATGAGATTGACGAAATGCAACACTTAATCCGAACAACATCCTTAAGTCGAGTTTAAATTGAGTTGCTTAAACAGGATTAATAGAATTCCTTATTAAAGGATGTTACTGATGATATTCAAAACTCGTCCTATAAACTGCCTAAAGAAGTCAGAACTGGGTAATTCAAAAAAATGTATTAACTTTGTCTAGATTTAACAACCATTCACCCTTACATATTCAAAGCATGCTAAAGAGCGAGTTTAAGTTAACAATCGTATTAAATAGCTGCACATTTCATGAATTATATTTACATCCTGTATACTACTAAACGAGTCAAATGTCGCAGTTTCAGATTGGCATAAACTTTAATTAAGTACAACCTTACTAATGTATCTCTATTAGGCTCACAGACTAGAACTTACACAGCTTAACAACATAAAAAGAAAACTTGTGAGCAATGCAACAGATGATTATAACTCCTTCAGTTCTTTCGATTCAACTTTCATTGCAATATCAGACAGATTCGAAATGTGTACCTGAGGAGATGCTTACAATGAAGAAAGCAGGGGGGTCAGTTGAGCAGCAGTGTAAACGAAACAGAAGCAGTAACAGATAAATAGCAGCAGGACAAATTGAACAAAATCCCAGTGCAAAAGGCAACCAGTGCCGATGAAAAAATGGCAGAATGACAGCAGTGACCAGCAGTATAGAAACAGAAATCCAGACAATCCAATTCCAAGAGAATCAACCAAGGCAAACCAAACTAACACACTTAGCTGATACTTGCAAGAAAAGAAAACTAACTGAATAGGCTGAGCAGGCTAAGAATTGAACAAAAGCAGGAAGAAAACCAGTTTCTGATTTCTGTATCTTTATCCCTCTTACTATCTATTTCTTTTCAAAATCCAATGTCCAATTTCAGTCTTGAAATCTATTTTTTGGCTATCCAAAAGAATTCTTTTCCAGTTTTTTTTTGTTTTTCAGAACTCAACTCTCCTAAAAAATGTTCCCTCTCAGTTCACTCTATTATTCTCAATGTCTGTCTGTGTGTGTGTGTATATCAAAATCCGTCTTTAACTGATGGAAGTCCTTCCTTTTATCAACCTAAAATCAGCCCCTTTATCAGCCTGTTAAACCATTAGCACACCCCTCCAATGTGTTATCTTCTTTTCAGTTTCCACTTACCAATTAAATAAAAACAAACCCCATGATATTCCTTGGCAGACTTACTTTTGAGTAAGGTTTATTATTTCTGAAACTAAAGCAGAGTATGGACAGCAGAATGTAATCTGACAGCATATGCTGTCAAATTATTTTAAACTTAACAAAAGCCTTTATGCAGGACACAGGTTGTGCACAATGCACATGTGGTGCACAAGTCCACATGCCCTCCAATTCAGAACTGTAACTAAACAAAACATTCCTTTTACATTTCCGATTCAAATTAACAACTATAAGTAACCAAACTCAGTTCCTAATTGATTCAGGCAATGCTTAGCAGAAGCAAGTCAATTTGTTATTGTTCAGGCAGCTAGAACTAATTGACGACACATGTCGACTCGACTATACTAATCATAACATGTATCATCGAAACCATGATCAGACATTTAACAGTATCGAACACATGATTCGAATTGTACTGACTAATGCAAAATTGTACTCGAGGAATCAGTTGATCAGTCAAAATTTGAAGTTCAATTGTTCGCACAGCACATACACATATGCACATTATCAGTAACAAGTAGAAAAAGAACTCAATCAAACACAGAGGTTCAGGCAAGATGGACAGGACACAGTTGGTAAAATTCAAAAACACGAATTAAAACAAAACATGAACAGACCTTTAATCAGCACATGGAATAAAGAAAAAGGAAAACAAAACTCACCTTAAATCTCGAAAAATCAAAGAGCCTTAGCTTGGATTCGAACAGGCCTCTCTTAAGGTTGAACGGACTTTAAATGAAGTGTTTCTCAGATGAGAAACACTTCGATTAAAGTCCATCAGACCTTAATCTCTTAGCTTAAACAGGCACGGAACAGGCACGAGGTTTGAACCTAATCTCTTGGTTCAAACAGGCACGGAACAGACCCTTGGCTTAGCTTGGATTAGACCCTAATTTCTTGGTTTAAACAGGCACGGAACAGGCACGAGGTTTAAACCTAATCTCTTGGTTTAAACAGGCACGGAACAGGCACGAGGAAACCTAGGGTTCAGAAAAAATCAGATCTGGGATTCGTGTTTCCCTGGTTAGATTCGGACCAAACCAAGCATGGTTTGGTCACGAGGGAGGTTCAGGGACTATCTGGTGTGAAGTTGAGGTCGATTGGTGCAAGTCAGGTTCCGAATCGAATCTTCAAATGAAGATTCGAGAAGGTGGGAAGGGATTCAAAGTGTGTGGTTGGTGGATTTGGGTTCAGGACGGTGAGGAGCATCTATGGTGTTAAGGATGGGGTCACCGGCGTCCATGCCGCCGGCTTTCATGGTGAAGGTATACAGGGGCGGCTAGGGTTTGGAGGGGAAGGGGATGAGGACGAAGGCGGAGTCTTGGATAGGGGGGCAGGGTATGGTAGGAGGCTTATATATGGAATGGGTGGGTTGATCTCAGCCGTTGGATCAATCGAGATCAACGGCTTGGATCTGAAGGCTTAGGAGAAACGGTGTCGTTTCATCTAAACGGGGTTTGGGTTGGTCCGGGTGGAAATGGGTCGGGTTCATCATGGGTTATGGGGAAGTTATCTTGGCCGTAGGATGAGGAATGGATTAACGGCTATGATTAAAAGGCCTCATACGGCGTCGTTTAAGTAAAGGATTGGCCAGATCTGGGCCGTTCCTTTGAATCCATCAACGGCTCACAGATATGGTGCCTGTACGATGTCGTTTAGGCGTCTTGCAGAGGGCCTGGTGGGACTGGGTCGTTTGTATTGGTTTTGGGCCTGATTTCATTCGAAATTATGGCCCAAATCCAATATTTCCTTTTTACAACTTAAAAAATAAAATTCCTAAAAAAAATAAAATCATACCAATATTAATTAATACTCAAAAATAACAATTATTACTTGCATTGACATTTAATTATACTAAACACTTAATGGCAAAATACAATGAAGGATGCACACATTTTATTATATTTTCTTTTAATAAACGGATTACGGTTCACACGACATACAGACATATATATATATATTTTGTTTTTTGTTTGAATAAAACAATCGTGGGAAAATCACAAATAACTAACAACAAAAATGCCACGTAAAAATCCAACAAATGTACAGCAAGACCAATTGCTATTATTTGTTTCTTTTGGAGCGGTTGTTGCGTAAAACAAAAATCACGTGCTCACAATCACCCTTACCCGTAACCCCCTACCCGATCCACTTCCCCGATCCAGCCTGACCCCAACATTTAACCAAACGACATCGTTTGGTTAAATGAATTGATCTCAACCGTGCATCTTAATTGATCCAACGGATGAGATCAATCCACCCCATCCCTATATAAATCCAAATCCCTACCCCGGCCCCCTAACTAAACACCCCCTCTCCACTGTTCATCATCATCTCCGAAAAAAACACACCCCTAACCCTAGCCGCCCTCATTCCCCATTGCCTGAAACCCGGCGGCAATAACGCCGCCGGTCACCACTTTAAAACCCTCGACTCCTCACAACCCCCTCTTCACAGATCTAGTATTAGTTTCCTTCGAATCAGGCCCCAACTCTTCGAATCTTAAATCGAAGGTTGGTCTGAAAACTCGACCCTTTTCGATGACTTCCAAATTAACACCGTAGCTTCCCCTAACTACCCTAGTTATGGATCTGGTGTTGGCTTGGCTCGAATCACCTCAGAGCTCTTCGAATCTTCTTTTGAAGGTTCGAGCCAAATATGAACTCACTCAGATTCGTTCCAAACTAACACCAAATGACCCCTAGGCCTCCCTCACCCTTGTGTCATCTTTGGTTCCCTTCGAATCTGCCCAGAAGTGTTCAAATGTAAGATCCAAGAATCAGGAACCCTAAAAATTTCCAGTCATGAAATTTGCCCGAATTAAATAGAAGATTGGGGTCTAATCGACCTTAGTCGAAGTATTTTCAGTTGAAAATACTTCGACTAAGGTCTGTTTGATTTCAAAAAGGTCCGAATTCAAAGTCAAGCTTGGGTCCGTATAATTTAAAGATTCCGAGGTATTTTTCCTATTTTTCTTTTTGTATCTTATGTGTATATTGTTGCCTGTTTCAGTAGCTTGTGTAATTTATTTTTCACATTTTTGTTTATTTAAATTCTGTGATTCTGTCTCATACCCGTCTATTTGATCAAATAAATGAATTGTTTCTGTTGATTATGATTGTTTACAATGTGTGTAATCGACTCGATTAAGTTCGTCGATTAGTTACATTATGAATTCCCGTTTGTGATAATGCTAATTGAAACAATCTGTTTACCTATTGTTTGTGGACAATTGTTATAGATAATCAGTTTGATTAATACTCGTCAGTTAAATCATCCTTGATTATATTTCAATGAATCTGTCAAATGAATGATGTGTATGTGTTGATTTCTGAACATTGAGTTTCAGGGCATTGTCAGTATATTGACAATGCTCCTGTGTTTGTTTGATCTTAGTTCAATGTTGAAGTTCAGTTTGAATTGTTGTGCTGAATTCAGTGTAATGATATTGTGATGTGGGGTTTGAATTCAAGTTTACAAGGGTTGATTAGATACAACTGTGTTAGGATTTGATTAGATAATGCTAATAGAATTGGTTATAGTTGTTTGAACAGAGTGTAGAATCTGTTCTGATTTTGTATTAAGAACAGTAATTACAGTAGGATTTCAGGGGTGTTTTGGGAATGAAACAGTGAAAGTCATATGATAATGTTAGTGTGCTGTTGGTGGATTGTTAATGGCTATAATCTAATGAAATAATGGGAAGCAAAGGGTAATGGGAATGCTGGAAATAAGGAAAAGTTCACTTAATGGGATTTAAAGTAGTTAAAAGCAGATTTTGGATATGATTTTCTGGTTTTTTTTAAAGAAGAAGGGGGTCCAAGCAGCACTAAAAGGAAAGGGGCAGACCTGTATAAATACAGGAATGGGGATTTTAAGAGAGAGATCAGATTTTAAAAAAGAAGGAAAAGATCTGATTAAAAGAGAGAGAAATAGATAAACACAACAAGATTTTAATACATACAGATATAGAAATTAAGAGAGGAAAACACACAGAAGCAGAAACAGAAATCTGAAAAGAAAGAAGAAAAACAGAAAAAGAAACAGAAAGTAGAGTACTCATATACACATAGAGTCGAAAACAGATAATAGAAAAGGAAAAAGAAAATCTGAAACATTATTTTTCTGGAATCTGTCCGGGTCTTGTTTGTTGATACTGCTGGGTTTTAAAATCTGAAATTCTTTAAGAAGCTTTGCTCCTGTGCATCTGGGTTCCTCGGGTTCTGTATTGTTGCTCAAATCTGTGGAAATACTGGCATTTTCTGCTGATTTTGTTACTGCTGTCACTGCTGAAATTTACTTCTTCTACCTTCATTTCCAGGTACATATCTGTAAACTCATGTCATGCAAAGCTTTCAACATGACAAATAAATGAAGCTCGAATTGTAATTCTGTCTTCTATACATTTAAGTTCGTTAGTTTAAATTTCAGCTTTGTTTCATGTTGGTTAACTAGTAGTGAGTTCGACACGATGGCTATAAGTTAATTATCTTATTTTGAAATTCGTATAAAAGCTTTGTAATAATGTTATCCATTTCGAAATCTCATTAGTATAGTTATATCTGAATTGTCAAGATAGGGAATATGGCATAAAGTTGGCCATTAATTAAGTCTTGTGACGTTGTTAGTTAGGTACAGAATAGTATGGAAATGTCAAGAAAATACATTGTTAGCATATTTTGTTAATTATTTGGTTGTGGTTTAAGGCTAGATGATGTTGGTTGCATTTTGTTCATATATGGCGTAATAATGGTTATGTTTATAATCAATAGTCGAAAGATGCATTGATAAAATCCGTTAGGTTCACAATGTTGGAATATGGTGAATGGTGTAGGGGTATATTCATGTTATATATGATATCGTCTTATTAAAGACAACAGGTAGATTAGTTCTTTTCTTAATAACAAATGGCCTAGTTATTTGAATGCAATCACCTCATTTCTTTAAAAAAATAATGTGAACAATAAGTCAACAATTTTTTTTTATGTGTAAAGTTAGTGTTTGCTAATAGTTCGCATAGGTTGAGAATAAAAATCGTTTTCGATTAGGTATATCCCAAACTCAAACATAAGCAGAATTAACTAAAATAATCATGCATATCGGATTAAGAACAAGTGATGTGGAAGGAGATTAGGCTTATAAATTGTAACAATTTTAAGAATGTAATATAGCATTCGTTACAAATAAAATAATGAAAATTCTTCGAAAACATCACTTCCTTTCATAAATCAATTTTTTTTAGTTTCATTTGCAATTCACTTTTTGGGTATACATATATTGGATTTACGAGAAAAATGGTAGTACTAGTCACACTTTGTTTATTTTTACTCCTAAAATTTGAATGACTCGGAAGAATATAATTCACACGTAAAAATATAATCAGCGGTCAATATTTAATAAATTGCGAATTCTTTTCAAAAAATTTAAGGGCATCTCAAATAGGGATTTCTCATGATTTTCACATAAAAATAATATGGATGTAATAAACAATTTGTAAACAAATTTATACTACCATCAAGAATATTTTTGTGATTAGGGATACGTTCGCGTAACCTGATTATATTTCTAAAAGCAATTCGGATTATGCGTTCGCGCAACTTCGAGCGAACATTTAATAAAAAAATGGATTCGTTGGAGGATATTAAATTAATTTCATAAAACCCGAGATGTGCGGTTCACTATTCAAGAAAGGCGAATGTTCTTAATATTATTTTAAGCGCAATTTCGAATATCAAATAAATTTTTTTATAATAAAAATATAAAAATATTATCAACCTTTTTTGTGTACACGTATGCGTGGTACGATTCTCTACAATTATAAAAGGTATATAATACGAATATACGTACGCGTGATTCGTTTATATAATTGTAAACAATCTAAACAAACGCGATAATAAAATTGGGCAACAAGAAAAAAGGTATTTAGTAAATCAAGATAATTAAGCCAAATATAAAAATGGTTAAGCTACCGTGCTAAAACCACGGAATTCGGGAATGCCTAACACCTTCTCCCGAATTAACAGAATTCCTTACTCAGGATTTCTGGTTCGCAGAATAACAAACAGAGTCATATTCTCCTCGATTCAGGGATTAAAACCGGTGACTTGGGACGCCTTAAAATTCCCAGGTGGCGACTCTGAAACAAACAAACAAATCCCGTTTCGATTGTCCTTTAATTGGAGAAAACTCCCCATGCGCCCCCCGCGGGCGCGGAAAAAGGAGGTGTGACACTGAGCGCTCATGCGCGCGTACGAACACGTGGAAGGAATTTCAAGAGTTTATTTTCAAGCTGACTCAGGGACGCACGATAAGAATCCAAGAATGTGAAGTTTTCCTAAAGGTTCTGCAGCCTCTCGAGGATAAATACAGACGTCTCCGTACCAATCCGCGAGACTCTACTAAACCTGTTCATGACTCGTGAGACCTAAGTAACCTAGGCTCTGATACCAACTTGTCACGATCCAATTCCCGAACCTGGTCGTGATGGCGCCTCTCATGAAGACAAGGCCATCCATTCAACCCAATTCATCCTTTTAAGACAATTAATTAACACAATTATAGTATAAACATGGTTTAATAATATCCAATAGCGGAAAGTATAGATAAAATACGAAAAATCCAACCCAACTCAGCCCTAACCGGGGTGTCACAAGTCATGAGCTACTACAAAGTTTACTAAAAATTCTACAAAGTATGGAATTAGGAACAAAGTCTGAAGATATCATAAATGACAGAAGATAAGGGAGAAAATGGGTCTGCGAACGCCATGCAGCTACCTCAATAACTCTGATGAAAACTGAACAACAGAAAAACTCGCTTTATGCTTCAGGAATACATGTACCTGCACACATGGTGCAGGGAGTAATGTGAGTACTCCGACCCAGTGAGTAATAAATATAAATAATGACTGAAGGTAAGAAAACACGTTAAGGCACACAACATTCTATACAGAAGCAGTGAAATCATTTAAAATAACAATATAGTGAAACATCATGTGAAATTTCTTTTAAACTGGTAAAACAGGTAATTTGGCAGTAAAATGACGAGTAGAAATCTTCCCCTCGGGCTCAATATCAAAACAACAAGTAAAAATCCGCCCCTCGGGCTCAGTATAAAAAAAATAACTAGAAATCTGCCCCTCAGGTCCAGTATCTCAGAACAGTATCAGCCCCTCATGCTCAGAACAATACAAAGCAACCAGTCAATAAAATAAGAGCACATAATTATTATGGCAGATAATGCAGATAAAGAATAAATGCATGAGTGCAATGCAATGCATATGACGGTACCCTCTGGTACCCACTGCGGCATGCAGCCCGAGCCATCCATATTTATTTATTGTCGACGGTGCTCACTGGGGGTGTCTACAGACTCCGGAGGGGCTCCTACAGCCCAAGCGCAATATCAAATCATCTCGTGGCATCAAATCTAGGCCCTCGGCCTCATATAAATCTCAGTATAGTCACCCAGGCTCTCGACTTCAATATCAATATAACACTGCTGCGGCGCGCAGCCCGATCCATGCTTAGTTCAGAAATCATCATAAGCCCCTTGGGCATTTGTAAAACAGTAGTTCTCAGCCCGAAATATCATTTAAAAATATCATTTAAGTTTTCAAATCTTAGAAAGATGGCTGAGTTTGCAAAACAGTATTTAAAATATTGGACTGAGGTCAGATGATATGCAAAATATGAGAAAGCAGTGATATCAATCCCTGAAGGATTCAAATAATTGGCAAGAAGACTACAATTGGAAACATGACTGAGGATATAAATTCTTTAACAAAATAAGTGAGGAAAACCAGTCAAAAATCCCCTAAGGGCTCTACAGGTCGGCACACGGCCCCAAGCATGGAAACAAGCCCAATTCACAATAATAAAGTATACGTCTCAACCAAAAATGTAGTAAAATATCTCCCGGTATGGACCAAGTCACAATCCCCAATGGTGCTCTACCCCACGCCCGTTATCCGGCAGGCAAGTCACCTCAATATAGCATTACGATGTGAAATTCCGAGGTTTCAAACCCTCAGGACATCATTTACAGTAATTACTCACCTGGAACTGGCTAATTCTCTAACTCACGACGCTTTTGCCCCTTGAATTGGCCTCCATGCGCGTCGAATCTATCCAAAATCAGAATGAATACGTCACAATATGCTAAGGGAACAAAATCCAAGCGAAAACATTCAAAAAATATCAAAAATCTCGAAATTAGCAAAACCCGAGCCCCGGGCCCACATCTCGGAATAGGGTAAAAATTTGCATTTTCCGAATCCTCATACCCTCACGAGTCTAACCATACCAAAATTATCCAATTCCGATACCATTTGGTCCTTCAAATCAACATTTTACATTTTAGAAAGGTTTCACAATTTTCTTTCCAAATTTCATCTCAAATCACGAATTAAATGATGAATTCAGTGATAGATTCGTGTACTCTAACCAAATCTGAGTTAGAATCACTTACCCCGACCAATTTCTTGAAAAACCTTCGAAACATCGCCAAAATCTGAGCTCTCTAGGTCAAAATATCAAATAAAACCCAAAACCTCGTATTTATAGAGTACTCCTCGGATTCCGACACCGCTGACCGCACAAAAATGACCGCGGTCCGCGCAAAACCAGCGGGGTCCACCCAAAAACGACCGCGGCCGCGCAGGTCTTGCTCTGCAGGGACAGGCTTTAGTATTTTGGCCATAACGTTCGCTAAAGATGTCCAAATTGCGATATCTTTACCTTTCTGGAAACTAGATACAAAGGGAAACAACTTTCGTTTTTGAATCACCTCCATATTCCTTGTGGATCAAACGATATGAGCTTCCGAAGTAGGACCAGTAACCTGCGGTCTTCAGTGACCGCAGCCGCACCCACTTTGACACGGTCAGCGCTAGGCCAGTGCGCCCAGCGCGAAAAGGAGCACGGTCCGCGCCACAACTGCTGCCCCCTCCATTTTCTAAGTTTCGGGGTGTCCGTACTCGCTCAAAACTCACCCGAAACACGGCCGAGGCCCCCGGGACCTCAACCAAAAGCACCAACGCATCCTAAACATTATTCAACCTCGTTCCAATCATCAAAACACCTCGACTAACACCAAAAATCATCAAATCACATCGAATTCAAGCCTATGAATCTCAAGAACTTTCAAATTCCATTTTTGATAAAAAAACCCAACCAAACCACGTCCGAATGACCTCAAATTTTGCAGACAAGTCCAAAATGACATAACGAAGCTACAAAAACTCTCGGAATTTCATTCCGACCCTCGGATCAAAATCTCACCTATCAACCGGAATTCGCCAAAATACTAACTTCGCCAATTCAAGCCTAATTCTATACCGTACCTCCAAAACCACTTCCGATCACTCTCCTAAGTCACAAATCACCTCCCGAAGCTAACCGAACCATCGGAACTCACATCCGAACCCTCTAACCCATAAGTCAACATCCAATTGACTTTTCCAACTTAAGCCTTCTTAAAAGAGACTAAGTGTCTTATTTCTTATTAAAACCAATCCGATTTAACTCTAACACACCGAATACCGATAACGAAACATGAAGAAGCATAAAATGGGGGAAACAGGGCGATAACTCACGTGACGACGGGTCGGGTCGTCACAGTCTTAGGGTACGCTCTTTGCCCGTGTTTCCTATATCAATAAATATACCATCTTAAAAAACTAAAATAAATAGCAAACAAAGTGTTTGAGATACAAAAACAAAATGAGTTCCTAAAATTGATAGAATTAATTACACTTTAGCTAGTTCAATAAAAGAAGAAATTATGCATCATAGAAGTCCTTAAAATTATGTGTATCTTATAAAAATTGTTATTATTTTTGTATCTAATATCGGGGAAAAAAAGATAACACAAAAACACTTACCACAATTTATCAAAGATTTTGGCAAATAACACAAATATAAAAATATAAGCTCTTGGTATTTTTGAGATTTGGGAATGATAGATTTTCCCAATAGCTCTTAGAAAAAAAGGTAGATATGACTAAAATTTAAGAATGATTAATTTTAAATTAATATATTACAACAAACAATTAAATGCATTAAAAATATACAGAGAGTTCAATTTGTAGGAATATTTTTTTTGGGTAACTAACAATTTTATTAATCACCAGTAAAGCTTTACATATCCATAGCCTGCTTATGCCTCAGCAGCTATAATCTTACAAGCTCCATAAACCTACATAACTATTTCTATGAAAACATGAAATGTTATACCAAACTACTAATCTCAGTGGTGGCTCTCACGTTAAAAATATAGGCTACTTCTCGTGCAATACTATCAGCTCCTCTGCTTCTATTTTCAAATAGCCTCAGGTTCCTTTCAATCCAAATGACATGAGTTATCTCAGCATATACCATCTTGTAGAGTTGAGCTCCCTGTGTCCTGCCCTTAGCCCATTTTGTCACCCATTGCATATGTTGGTCCCAGTTATCTTTCACAACATCCTGTCTTTACATCCAATGAAAGATTCTCTGCCATACTTCCTTTGTAAAGCGACAGTTCGCAAACAAATGTTCCATGGTCTCATCATGATTTTGACTTTGTAGGAATGTTTAAAAAAATTAACAATTATTATTGGCAACTCATATAGAATATAATTTAGCTTCTACATTTTCATCTTTATTGTTTTAAATTTGCATTTTTATCGTTTGACTCTTAATATTATATAATAACTGATTTTACTTAATTTTTTATTTTTCAATGTTAATGCACTTCTTATGGAACAAATATATATATCCTAGGAGTTTTTTCCATTTGAAAAATACTTTTACATATACGATATTTTTTGGGGAAAATTGAATTGCATTCTTTTGCTACTTAGCTAATTTAATTATTTAATTATTTATTTTAAGCATTAAAGAAAGCGATTCTATTTAGGAATTTTTACTTCCTATAGTAAAGGTTAACATTTTATTTATTTTAAATAAATACCATTTAAAAAAATTATATTTTATAGATACCTTTTAATGTTTATAGCAAAATATCTAATTTTGGTTACCTCCTACCCCTAAGCCACTAAATACGCTATTCAGTTACATTATTTTCTTTCTCTCTCTACTTTAATACATGTCATTCTCTTCCCCATTCCCTAAAAATATGATGGTCAATCTCAAAATTTCTATCACCCACATCTAGCTTGGTAAAAAATAACAAGTTTGCTTATTAAAGCGAATATTTCCTTCAAAACCTCCCATGTCAAACGATACCACTGGAGACGGATAAAAATACCTAGATAAGAAAACTAAGGCTTTTCTTGGAATGAAAAAGGGAAGGGAAGAGTGATGAAAGAGCAGAAGTAGAAGGGCAGAGGAGATTCAGTAGTGTGGTAAAGTCAAAAAGGCAATGCAATGAAGAAGATTCCAGATGGAAACGAAAGGATGAGTTTTACGATCCGATGGGTCGGCGAAAAATCGTCAGCGAAAAACTTAGCAATTTCTTCTTCCTGTAATTTTGATGTTGAATTTTTAATTTTGATGCGTGGGAACAGTGAGATTCAGGTTTTTTGCTCGACGGCGGATTCGCTAGAAATTAGGGTTTGTTCTTGAACAAAGACGACGGAGTTTGGGGCTGAGCAACTTGATTTTCTGTTAATATATTTCAATGTATTTTCAACATATCACGCTGTATTTTCATGTATTTTATTGTATTCATTGTCTTTTTTTTATATTGTAATTCAATGTATCTCGCTGTATTCCATGTATTTTATTGTATTCACTGTCTTTTTTTCATTGTATTTTAATGTATTCCACTGTATTATATGTATTTTTCGGTTGAGAATCTTTTTTATAACTGAAAATACAAAAATTGTGTATTATAATTGAGTTTGTTGAGTTATATTAGGAGTCTATTATGTTAATTGATTCACTTTTCGTTTAAAAATAGTGTAATCCCCTGTTTCACGCCGTGAATACAGTCGAATACAATAATCTATCTAGCTATAATCCCATGTTTCACGCCATAAATACACTCGAATACACTCGAATACAACAACTAATTAGCCGGACTTCCCTGATTCACACATATTTTTGCTACTATATTCATGAATACAGTAGCTTAAATATATCTAATACATCTTATAACAACAGAAAACGTATCTACAATCCGTAATATAGCAAATAGTATTTATAGATAGCTAATTACTACTAAAAGATAGTGCTTTATGAAAATTTCTCTTCTATTTATAACACAAACTTCTATTGTGGTTGATAATTATGCTTACCTCTCTTATTTTTATTTTTTATAATGAAACAAAATTCACATGACAATATATAATAGCATCTATGTAATGTTTCAAATTGCGCTTCAACGCATTAGATATTAAATACTAAATTTAGTAACACAAAAGTCTTTACATGAATACAAAATAAAAGTATTTGCATTTTCAAAAATGATAAAAACATGGATTACAGCTCTTTCATCTCACGCTTGAATTTTAACCTATTCAATGGTTCATGTTGCATATTTATTTCCCTAAACTGAATATTGATCTTTAGAAATGAGATAAAATTAATCTTCTATATATTCGGTTATTCCTATAAATTTATTTATTAATATTATAAAATTATTAATGTATGATGAAAATTTAAACTCCTAATTTTACTGTGGTAATGCATTTAAAAATCTAAATACCTAAAATATGTCATGTTATAAAAGACATTAGAAGGAAAATAGGCCTAAAATAGTTGAAAGAAACGAAAGCAAATATTTCAAACTCAATTTTAAAATTGACTCCTTCGTTTTACGTATAACATGTAAAAATAAATACTTAGACAAACTTGGCCAAAAAATAAATTAGCTAATATATCATTTAAGTATTTAAGAGAAAATTCAATTAACGAAAAAAATTTATAACTATTGTTCTTTAACTTTTATTAATAATTTAATGTTGCTTTTAATTTTGCCAAATATAATGAGTATTTTATTTTTGTGTTATATATATAGCTTACGTGTGTCTTCTTTTAGTAGCTTCAACAGTAGGGCTAATCTGACAGAAAAAAAGGTAGCACAAGTACGTATTTTTAATCTCTATGTTTTGGGTAATACCATCTATTTTAGGTATAAAAAAAGAATTCAACTAACATATCTGCTAACGTTCTCACATTTTTTAAAGATTTGAACTCCCATTATATCGCTGTGAGTTTAATATGATTCTTCTATATATTTGTTTGTCTTATTTAATTAATAAGTATTTGCATGCGTGTTTCATTCTCTTATTCGTATTTGTAACATTGTGATCCAGATTATAAATTTTTAATCACCAATTTGTTAGCCTAAAGTATTCACATGTAACAAATACTAAAGTTGTTAGCTTGAAAAGGAATTGTTATTATGACTGTAGTTGACTGGTTAAATGTAAAATCGAAAGGTGCCATTACAATTTTTCAATCTTTGCTGGAGATAATGAATAAATAGTTTTGACATCAACAAAAAGAAAAAAGACTATGTAAAATTTAATCTCAAAATAATATATTTTGAGTTAATATTAGATATTTTAAATTAATTATTCTGTTAATTAGCCATAGAAATTTTTTATGTGAAATGTTAAACTGCACCTAATTGATTTTATCATGCATTTTACTTTTACGAATACATCAGCAATAAGCTTATGGTTTACCTATTTAGACCACTGTGTCACATTCACATATTATATATATTGTTGGGTTAAGTTAATCGTTGGTTTCCAGATTTTTGTTTGGAAACGAACTTTTAATTGATAAATGCTATATTTTCCTTAGAGATTTAACATTGTATCCAATAATATAAATTTATTTTGTACTCTTTAATAGGTTGTTTGGATTACTTGGTGACATAATAATAATAATAATAATAATAATAATAATAATAATAATAATAATAATAAGAGATACTGCTCGTCAAGATGTTAAAATCTTTAAACTTACCTTAAGTTATCGTCTATTTCAAATAATAATCGTCATTGAAAGTACAAAATCTGATCTTATGTTATTATTGTTATACTATTTTTGTTTTGTCCATCTAACCATTTTTGTTTCAGTCAAAATGATAACCAAAATTAGAATCAATCCCCAATGTTGGATTGCCGCAACATATTTTCTCATGTGGCTAACTTTACATAGCACTTTCAGAAGGGATAGCCACATAGCACTTTCAGAAGGGATATTAATTTTGATAAAGAGAGTTGGTCATGAGAGAGTAACCGAAACAAATAAAAGGAGGAATATCATATATAAGGAAGTATTATACGAGATACGCTTCATTACATGTTTGTACCTCGTAAAACTAAAATAAGCAAAGCATATATATCAAATTAAACTTTGATTATTCATCTTTATATGTTCAAATGATATCATCTTGACTTTAATTAGCAAGTCACCATACAATGATCTTAATTAAATATTCACAAAAACTTGTATTTTATATACTACATGGTTCGCCATACACGTACAACGCATGTGCAGAGAAACTAGGGAATACCATGAAGACGAACAATCTCCCGGATATAGATCTCAGCTAACCTCTCGGAAGAATAGGAGACTACCACAGGAATGAAATGCGCTGACTTGGTCAGCCTATCAACAATAACCCACATGCATCGAACTTCCTCTGAGTCCGTGGGAGTCCAACAACGAAATTCATAGTGATCCGCTCTCACTTCCAGTCGGGAAGCTCTATCCTTTGAAATGAACCACCGGGCCTCTGATGCTTGTACTTAACCTGCTGACAATTCAAACACCAAGCCACATGCGCAATGATATCCTTCTTCATTCTCCTCCATCAATAGTGTTGCCGCAAATCCTAATACATCTTAGCGGCGCCTAGATGAATAGAGTACCTAGAACTATGGGCCTCCTCTAAAATCAACTCTCGGAGCCCATCCACATTAGGCACACAAACTCGACCCTGCAATCTCAAAACTCCATCATCACCTAAGGTAACCTGCTTGGCACCTCCGTACTGCACCGTGTCTCTGAGGACACACAAATGGGGATCATCATACTGCCGATCTCGGATATGCTCCAATAATGAAGAACGAGCGACGGTGCAAGCTAACATACGGTTGGGCTCAGAAACATCCAACATCACGAATTGATTGGCCAAAGCCTGAACATCCAAAACAAGCGGTCTCTCACCGACCGGAATATAAGCAAGACTGCCCATACTAGCTGACTTCCTACTCAAAGTATCAGCCACCACATTGGCCTTTTCCGGGTGATATAAGATAGTGATATCATAATCTTTCAACAACTCCAACCACCTCCTCTGCCTCAAATTCAACTGTTTTTGCTTGAACAAATACTAAAGACTCTTGTGATCTGTGAACACCTCATATGCCACGCCATAAAGATAATGCCTCCAAATCTTCAACGTGTGAATAATGGCTGCCAACACCAAATCATGAACTGAATAGTTCTTTTCATGAATCTTCAACTGCCGCAAAACATAAGCAATGACTTTGACATCCTGCATCAACACTGCACCAAGTCCAATACGAGATGCATCACAATAAACTATGTAAGGCCCTGAACCTGTGGGCAAAACCAACACTAGTGCCGTAGTCAGAGATGTCTTGATCTTCTGAAAGCTCGCCTTACACTCGTTCGACCATCTGAACTGGGCACCCTTCTGGTTCAACCTGGTCATCGGGGCTGCGATAAAACCGACAATAGTAGCCTGACAATCCCAAGAAACTCCGAATCTCTGTAGCTAATGCTGGTCTAGGCCAGTTCTTGACTGCCTCAATCTTCTTCAGATCAACCTGAATACCCTCTGCTGATACAACATGACCCAGGAATGCAACTGAACTCAACCAAAACTCACACTTCGAGAACTTAGCATATAACTGACTATTCCTCAGAGTATGAAGAACCGCTCTGAGATGTTGCTCGTGCTCCTCCCGACTGCGGAAATATATCAAAATATCATCAATGAAGACTATCACGAATGAGTCCAAATAAGACCTGAACACTCGGTTCATCAAATCCATAAAAGTTGTTGGGGCATTTGTCAACCCGAATGACATCACTAAGAACTCATAATGCCCGTACCGAGTGCGGAAAGCTGTCTTAGGGACATCAGATGCCCTAATCCTCAACTGATGGTAGCCAGATCTCAAGTTAATCTTCGAAAATACCTTGGCACCTTGAAACTGATCAAACAAATTATCGATCCTCAGCAATAGATATTTATTCTTAATTGTAACTGTGTTCAACTGCCGGTAATCAATACACATTCTTATCGACCCATCATTCTTCTTAACAAACAACACTGGCGCACCCCAAGGTGAAACACTGGGTCTAATGAAACATTTCTTAAGCAAGTCTTGAAACTGCTTCTTCAACTCTTTTAACTCGGGCGGGGCCATACGATACGGTGGAATAGAAATGAGCTGAGTGCTCGGAGCCAAATCAATGCAAAAGTCAATATCCCAGTCTGGTGGCACACCCGGCAGGTCTGAAGGAAATACCTCAGGAAACTCACGAACAACAGGCACAGAATCAATAGAAGGAACCTCAGCACTAGAATCATGAACATATGCCAAATAGGCCAAACACCCCTTCTCGGCCATACGCTAAGCCTTCACATAAGAGATAACACTATGGGTAGAATGACTAGGAGTCTCTTTCCACTCTAAATGAGGTAAACTCGGTAAGGCTAAGGTCATAGTTTTGGCATGACAGTCCAAGATAGCGTGGTAAGGTGATAACCAGTCTATCCCTAATATGACATCAAAATCGACCATGTCCAAAAGAAGCAAATCTACACGAGTCTCAAGACCTCCAATCACAACTATACATAAACGATGGGCTCGATCTACCACGATAGAATCACCCACCGGTCATAAATAGGATCACTCAAAGAATCACTAGGCATGACCAGATACGGTGCAAAATAAGATGACACATACGAGTACGTAGACCCTGGATCAAATAACACTAAAGCATCTCTATCACAAACCAGAACCGTACCTGTAATAACTGCATGAGCCTCAGCCTCGGGCCTGGCTGGAAGAGCATAATATTGGGGTTGGGCCCCACCACCCTGAAATACATCTCTAGGACGGCCTGCTGCTGGCTGGCCTCCACTTCTAGCGGCCTGAGCTCCACCTCTAATACCTCTACCTCCACCTCTAGCACCTCTACCCCCACCCCTAGCTGGATGGGCGGGCTGTGGAACAACTGGTACTTGAACCATGGCACGGGAACTTTGATGTTGAGAGCTACTCGGTGTTCAAGGGCAATACCTAGCAATGTGCCTCGTGTCGCCACAAGTAAAACAAGCCCTCAGCTGCTGGGGCTGACGACCCTGGAAACTCTGAAGCGGCGGTGCACTGATAGTAGCTGGTAGTGCACTGTAGGACTGCTGATCTGGATATTGCATCTGAGAACCACGGCCACCTGAAGCACCGTGCGAAACCTGAAGTGCTGACTGAAAAGGTCTAGGAGGATGGCCTATATTATATGAATCCCTACCTCTAGACGAGGTACCACTGAATATGCCTGAATGACAGGGCCTCTTGTCCGATCCATGATCACCTCCCTGTGACAGAACCATCTCCACTCTCCTGGCCACATTGGCTGCCTCCTGGAAAGATATCTCACTCCTAGTCTCCCTAGCCATCTGAAGATGAATCGGTTGAATCAGTCCATCTATGAACCTCATCACTCTCTCTCTCTCGTTGGTAAGTTTGACAAGAGCATGACGAGCTAGGTCGATGAATCTAGTCTCATACTGGGTAACAGTCATAAAATCCTGCTGGAGATGCTTAAACTGCCTCAGATAGGCCTCTCTCTGAGTGATGGGGAGAAACTTCTCCAGAAATAGCTAAGTAAACTACTCCCAAATCAAAGATGGTGATCAGGCTGGTCTAGCCAAATAGAAATCCCTCCACCAAGTCTTAGCAGAACCAGACAAGCAAAAAGTGGAAAAATCGACCCCATTGGTCTCTACTATCCCCATGTTCCTGAGAACCTCGTGATAGATTTCTAGATAATCCTGGGGATCCTCAGTAGATGCACCGCTGAAAATAGTAGTGAAGAGCTTGGTGAACCTATCCAGCCTCCACAAGCATCGGGAGTGCGAGTAGCAGGAGTCTGGGATCCTCCTCCAGCCTGAGAGACGGCTGGTGCTACAGGAAGCAAACCTGCCCGGGTGACACTCTCTATAAGGACACTCCATTCACAAGAAGTAAACAAAACAACATGTAACTATTGCAAGGACTGCAAAGGATACGTTCAATACCACAAACTGCATCTGATTTCCAAGATGAAGAACCTACAGTGTATGGAAGGAACACATAATATCAATCCCAGCTGTGTTGGCTGCTTCAGTAATATCTCAAATAGGAATATAACTACTACTAATAACTTAGCTTGTAATATAGGACCTACTACTGCTACTGACTTAGTTTGCTCTATGCCAACTACTACTACAAATAACTTAGTTTGTATTGCGGTGCAACTTAAGCACCAACATCTCTGTATGCATGTTTAATGAATATATAATATCTATCTTTAGTACCAAAAAAAAAACATAAATTTTTAATAGACAAATAAAAAATAAAGAACGATTATGCATGTCACGACCCAAAAAATCCACTAAGGGTCGTGGTGGCGCCGGACACCGCTGTCAGGCAAGACAACCAAACTCATCACATAGTTTAATAAATTCTATGTACGTTCTTCAAATTTTATATTCATTGATATCAAGAACACACGCAACGCGCGTACTCTAAAGCTAGTTATTGTAAAAGCACGAATATTCCACGCTAAATGTTGAACGACTAAAATATCTTCGAAATATAAATCAACGTTTATACCCTTAAATATTTGTATTATTTTTTAGAAGAACTCACTATGTAAGGACACAATTGAAAATAATACACATTAGGATAAAGAATTGTACTAGAATAAGGCATAATGAAAGAAGGCTAGAGATAAGACGTTAAGATTAATTCCAAAACCAAATCGAAGACTATATTAGGTAGAACACGTGCAAGATTATTTTTCGAAGCCTTCTTTTGTACAAATATAATTACTACAGGGATTTATAACATGTTCCGTATAGTTTCACAAGTGCGTCTATAAAATCATTGCTATTTCTTTGAGAATCAAGCAGGTGGATTAAGTGATATCATGTGATAGATAGTAAAAGTTAAATACGACCTCTATTTCTTCAACTTTTTGTTCAAGGCTTTACAGTCCAATGCACTATATTTTTGAGTAGTGGTTATCTATATATATGTAGGTTACAAAAAAGAGCACATATTAAGTAATAGCTATCAGATTATTCTCTTTTTCGGTTTTGGTATATTAACTTAACAATTTTTAGATCTTTTTCTGCGTATGAGGAATGAGCTCTTGATCATTTGTACTACTAAAAATTATTAGTTTATTATGATATAGAATGGACCAACTTTAAAGTTTTAATTCTTAGACATAACTGTGAACAACATATTGAGGAGTTATAGATATTTTCATGTTACTGATTTTGCCTGCCCGCAGATCGATCACCCGGATCGACAAATCAATAAAAAAAAAAAGGGTGATATATAAGGGTTCTATGTTGATGCTTTTTGGAGTTCTAATTCATATCATGTGAGGATAGTCACACGCTTGGTTTGTATTTATTTGTGTGAACATGGTGAACTTTTCTATTCACTGATATACTTTTTTAAAGAAATATTGTGCATATGAATCTGTTTTGTTGTCCATCATAATATGCTGTTCTTTTTCTATTGGATTTCTGCCTTTGTGTATGTCTATATAACTTTCCTTCTTTTGTTAAGTTTTCAAACTTCTGAATATTCTAATCTATCCCAAAACTAATTGTGCAAAGTGAATGAGAGAACTTAAAGAACTAATTTTAGGATCAATATTCATTCTATAAGCGTATTGGTTACCCAAAAATAATAATTGTGTGTTGTGAACGTATGAGAAAATTATAATTGGATATTGTGTTCTGAATGAGATTATGAGAAAGTACACTTTGAAGTCTACTAAAAGTTTGTCTTTAAGGGAACTTGGATACCATCCAACTACTTTAAATCCGATTCATATCTCGTTCACCTTTGACAAGTTGAAACTTGCAATGGAATTGGAATCTTGCTCACAAGATTAAATCCTTTTAAAGACCGATCTATTTTGCCTAAGAGATGTTTATTACCTTGATGGCTCTATATTAAAGTCCAGTTATAAACTAAATTTTTTAAAACAATATGATACCATCGTCTCAATGGTCCACTTTCTCAATCTTTCTTTTCCAAAAGAATAAAATAGAAATATATTTCATACAAGGACATTAATGTTTTTAATATGCCATAGAGTAAAAAGAACTAAACAAGTACCGCAATTAATTAATAAAAAGAAGAAAGAGCAAAAAGATGTGGTAAATTAATTAATTACAAGAGTATGAATGTTAACACTTCCAAATTAATCGAAAGGCTAACATTGTTCACATATTACAGGACCAAAAGCTTCTTCTCTTTCCTATAGTGTAAATTCTTATGATTCAATATGTCAATTATTTTCATATACTCACAAAAGTCTTCTTTATCCACTTTATTATTATTCATACAAATAACTAAGAAGTAAAAGTTATAATGAAACATTCATATTATGAATTAGCTAAATGTAATATCCTCATAAACGGCATGAAATTAACTTTTTTTTTTTTTTGGTAAAAGGAATCCGCATATAAGTCACATTTTTGTTGTACATTTTTAATATGTACTCTCTTATATAGCTCTTTTACTTTTCCATTTATCTATTCTCAGTTCTAAAGTGTTACGTATGAGGCACGTACATAGAGACTAGCAAATAAAAAAAGGTAAAATGATACCCTAAAATTCCTACCATAAATAAATGAGAAAATAGTTTTCAAGAAGGAATCAAATTGTCTTTAATTTCTAAATTCTAGGTTAAATAAAAGAGAAAAATATCTTCACAAGAAGAAATCAATTATTTGCAATTCCAAATTTTCGGCAACTTTGCTATTTGTCAAACAAAAACTTATGAATGGTTTATTTATGTCACGACCCGGCTTTTCCATCCTCGGGAGTCGTGATGGCGCCTACTCGAAGAAGCTAGGCAAGCCACGAAACACAGAAATTCTAACTCTTTCACTTTAATCCTTTTAACAACTTGAATTAACAAGTAATCAACAATATAAAGATTAACGATAACAGAATAAGCGGAAGACTTAAGCAGCTAAAAATGATCAAATTCAGTACTACAATGCCAATATACTCCTCTACCCAGAATCTAGTGTCACAATATTCACGGATTGTCTATGAATACTACATACAAATGTCTGAAAAAGGAAATACAGTCTGTCTCGGATACAAGTAAAACAGAACATATAAATAGATAGAAGAGAACGCCGGGCCTGCGGACGCCTGCAGGACTGCCTCGGGATCTCTGGGTAGACTGAAGGCTGGCTCCCCAAATGCTACTGTCCCAGTGCTGCTCCGGTATCTTCACAGAGTGCAAAGTGTAGCATCAGCACAACCGACCCCACGTGCTGGTAAGTGTCTGGCCTAACCCCGGCGAGGTAGTGACGAGGCTAGGACCAGACTCCAGATAAACCTGTGCAATTATATAATATATGACGGAAAATAAACAGGAATAAGCAGTTTAAATGGGAGGGGGTACATGCTTCGGGGAACACATCAAATTCAGCAGAAATAAAGAGAAATATGAGAGAAATAATTCAAAATCTACAACAAAGCAATAATAACACTGTTGCGGCGCGCAACCCGATCCATTTATAATAGTATTGCGGCGTGCAACCCGATCCAATATAACATTATTGCGGCGTGCAACCCGATCCAATATAACATTGTTGCGGCGTGCAACCCGATCTAATATATAACATTGTTGCGGCGTGCAACCCGATCCAATATATATCATTGTTGCGGCGTGCAACCCGATCTAATATATAACATTGATGTGGCGTGCAACCTGATCCAATATATTTATATACCTTAAACTCAACCATACCACGAGTCTCGGCAAGGGATCAACAATTAACTACACTATGCCGACAAGGAAATTCAACAGTAAAAGTATGTACGTCCCGGCAAGGGAGAATCAGCTATAACCAATCTTAACTCAACTCCTACTCGTCTCAGTTAACACCAATACTCAATCATAAGTAATTTCCATGAAAATAAACTAAATCCTTGCGCAATATCGAGAATCATCAATTAAAGCATCCGTAGTATCATTTAAGAACACAACAAATATCAATTTAAGACTCACAGTCATGCTCGACACCAACGTATAGATACTCGTCACCATGCATATACATCGTACTCAACAAGAAGCAAATAGCAAAAAGAACACAACTCCTAATCTCTCAAGCTAAGGTTAGACCGAACACTTACCTCGAACTTCCATGGCCAACTCAAGCCTCAAACACCGTCTTTCCTTTCGAATTCGGCTTCAAATTAATTGTATCTAGACATAATCGACTTCATAACATCAACAAACGCTAAACAATCAATTTCAATGCTTAATTATAGCTTTCTAATCATTCTTCCCAAAAATCCAAAAAATGAGCCCGGGCCCGCTTAGTCAAAATACGAGGTTCGGACCAACATCCGATCACTCATTCACCTACGAGCCCGAATATATAATATGCCATAGAGTAAAAAGAACTAAACAAGTACCGCAATTAATTAATAAAAAGAAGAAAGAGAAAAAAGATGTGGTAAATTAATTAATTACAAGAGTATGAATGTTAACACTTCTAAATTAATCGAAAGGCTAACATTGTTCACATATTACAGGACCAAAAGCTTCTTCTCTTTCCTATAGTGTAAATTCTTATGATTCAATATGTCAAATTTTTTCATATACTCACAGAAGTCTTCTTTATCCACTTTATTATTATTCATACAAATAACTAAGAAGTAAACGTTATAATGAAACATTCATATTATGAATTAGCTAAATGTAATATCCTCATAAACGGCATGAAATTAACTTCTTTTTTTTTTTTTTTTGGTAAAAGGAATCCGCATATAAGACGCATTTTTGTTGTACATTTTTAATATGTACTCTCTTATATAGCTCTTTTACTTTTCCATTTATCTATTCTGAATTCTAGAGTGTTACGTGTACCTAGAGACTAGTAAATAAAAAAAGGTAAAAAGATACCCTAAAATTCGTATCGTAAATAAATGAGAAAAATAGTTTTCAAGAAGGAATCAAATTGTCTTTAATTTCTAAATTATAGGTTAAATAAAAGAGAAAAATATCTTTTAAAGAAGAAATCAATTATTTGCAATTCCAAATTCTCGGCAACTTTGCTATTTGTCAAACAAAAACTTATGAATGGTTTATTTATCTTTTTAATTACTCCTAGCATTTTTGAATTTTACAAATGTTATGTTTTTGTATTGAATATAATTTTTTTTATTTTTTTAAGAAAGTGCCAAGTTCATATAATTCAAATGTAAGAAACAGACCATCCTTGCTTCTTTATAAAATTATAGTTAATGTGACTTTGTCTCCAAAACCAAGAATATTGTAACACAAACAATTGTTTATAGATGAACATATCTTTTTGTATTATTGATATCTTTTTGTATTATTGATAGATCATATTACCCCTCAATGGTGTAGTATTTTCTCCGAAACACTATACATACAAAATTATTAAATTGTTTAATAATAAACAATAGATAAAACTATAGCATATTCATGGTTCCTTATATAATTGTGATGTCCTTTTTATTTTTCATTTTTCTTAGAATAATACATGCTTGTTACATTCAACTTAACTTTTTAAGTTGTTTCCTATAAAGAAGTTTAGAGATTACAGATTGGCTTATATATTGTCGTGAGTAATGCTAACGCAAATTAACATATTGTGCTTATTCTTAGCTTTTAAAACAAATACAAAGCCCATGTTCGAAATCCAAATAAGACATATTATTACTTTGTGGGGTGACGTTTTGTGATGACCCAAAAGGCATCACTTGATTTTCGAGTCAATTCGAATCTTTAAAAGCCTCCTTTTATATCACCTCGATTTGCATGCGCGGTCCGGGTGTATATCCGGAACGCTTTTATAAGAAAATTTGATAAAAATGCTAATTTTGCCTTTAAAACTGAATTTAAGTTAACTTCGGTCAATATTTTGGGTAAACGGACCCGGACCCGTGATTTGATGGTTCCGGAGGGTCTGTAGAAAAATATGGGACTTGGGCGTATGCCCGAAATTGAATTCCGGGGTCCCAAGCCCGAGAAATAAATTTTTAAAGAAAATTATTTAATAGAAATTTTGAGAGTTTTTTGAAATTTAAATATATTTGAAATTGATGGTATCGGACCCGTATTTTGGTTCCGAAGTCTGGTACAAGTCTTATATGGTATTTAGGTCGAGCCTGTAAAATTTGGTAAGAAACGAACATGATATGACTTGAATCGGATCTTCGGTTGTTAAAATTTGAACTTAAGAGTTCTTGAGATTCTTATTTGATTATGATGTTAAATTCGTTATTAAAGGTGTTAATTTGGCGATTTGATCGCACGAGTAAGTCCATATGATGTTTTTGAGTTAGTATGCATGTTTAGTTTGGAGCCCCAAGGGCTTGGGTGAGTTTCGGAAGGTTTTTACACTTAGAAAAGTTGCAGGTTTTGCTGCTTCAGTGCACAGACATTTTATGCATCGCGATCGCGTAGTAAGTCTTGTGATCGCTAAAGGGAACTGGGTTGGGGGTGGAATTTTTCTATGTGAACGCGAAGAGAGGGACGCGAATGCGGAGCACTGAGGGGCTGCTCTACGCGAATACGACCCATTTCCCGCGAACGCGTATAGTAAATTGGAGGTGGGGGATGGGATGTTGTCATTCTTCTATGTGAACGCGTACACAGGTCCGCGAATGCGAAGGTCAGGGGAGACAACCCTTCGCAAACGCGCAGGGAACTCACGATCGCGTAAGTCTACTTATGGCAGCTCTTCGCGATCGCGACAGTGTTCTCGCGAATGTGATGAACATTGTCGCCCAGCACTTAAAACAGTAGCAAAGTCGGGATTAAGTCATTTTTTCACATCTCCTTCCCCAAAATCAGAACTTATGCGATTTTTGAAGAGCAAAATCAACACCAAATCATAGGTATGTGTTCCTAAACCCATCTCCTTCATTTTCCATCAACACCCATTAGATTTCTAGGCCTAAATATTATTCTGACATGGTAGAATTTGGGATTTTGGGTAGAGTTAGGGCTTTTTGAATAATTGGATTTTAGACCTCGTTTTGGGGTCGGATTTCGAAACTAATTGCATATTTAGGCTCGTGGGTGAATGGGTGATCGGGTTTTGGTCCGAACCTTGAGTTTTTACCAAGCGGGCCTGGGGTCGATTTTTGACTTTTTGGAAAAAAATGTTAGAAAAACTATAATTAAGCATTGGGTATGAATTCTTTAGCATTTATTGAAATTCGGGTCGTGACAAGTTGGTATCAGAGCTCTAGGTTGCTTAGGTCTCACGATTCACGGACAAGATTAGTAGAGTCTGAGGGATCGGTACAGAGATGTCTGTGCTTATCCCCCAGAGGCTACAGAGTTAGGAACAATTTCACTTCTATTCTTCTTTGTCGTGCGATTTGGTTTCTCAATGCTAATTGAACTTTTACTCTGTCCTTTCGCAGTTGGCGAGAACACGTGCTTCTTCATCCATTAATCAACAGCCCGAGCCCCTAGCAACAACATCTCTGAGGGGCAGAGGGTGAGGCCAAGGCCGTGCTAGGGGCAGAGCTCAGCCCAGAGTAGCAGCACCAGCGGCGGAGCCTCAGGTTGAGTTTGATGATGAGGTTCCAGACCAGACAGTTTCGGTGGGCCCAGCTGAGGCCCCAGAGGGGTTCATTGCTACCCCAGTACTTCAGGATGCTCTGGTCCGTCTAGTGGGCCTTATGGAGAGTGTCACTCAGGTAGGCTTGCTTTCTATAGCACCAGCCGTCTCTTAGGCTAGGGGAGGTGTGCAGACTCCTGCTACTCGTACTCCGGAGCAGATGGCTCCCCAGTTTCAGACTCCAGCAACTCAGCCAGTTAGAACAATTCAGTCGGGTGTAATAGCTCAGACCGGTGATGGAGTAGCTATGTCTGCCGATGCTTTGTGGAGGTTGGACAGGTTCACCAAGATATTCACTACTACTTATGGTGGTACATCTTTAGAGGATTCCCAAGATTATTTGGACAGCTGTCATGAGGTTCTTTGGAACATGGGATAGTGGAGACCAATGGGGTCGACTTTGCTGCTTTCTGTCTATCAGGTTCCCTCAAAAAATGGTGGAGAGATTATTGTTTGGCCAGACCAGTTGGATCACCAGCTCTCACTTAGGACCAGTTATCGCAGCTATTTCTTGAGAAGTTCCTTACCGTTACTCAGAGAGAGGAGTACCGCAGACGGTTCGAGCGTCTCCAGCAGGGTTCTATGATTGCCACCCAGTACAAGATGAGGTTTATTGATTTGGCTCGTCATTCTCTTATGATACTCCCCACCGAGAGAGAGAGAGGGTGAGGATGTTTATTGAGGGACTCACTCATCCTATTAGACTGCAGATGGCTAAGGAGACAGGTAGCGAGATTTCTTTTCAGGATGCTGCCAATGTGGCCAGGAGAGTTGAGATGGTTTTGGCTTAGGGGAGCGGTCAGGGGTCCGATAAGAGGCCTCGTCATTCATGCAGATTCAGTGGTGCCTCATCTGGAGGCAAGGATTCTTTTGGTAGAGGCCATCCTCCTAGGCCCTTTTAGTCAACACTCCAGGCTTCTCACGATGCTCCAGGTGGTCGTGGTTCTCATATGCAGTATTCTGATCAGTTGCCCTACATTACACCGCCAGCTCCTATCAGTGCACCTCCGCTCTAGAGTTTTCAGGTTGGTTATCCAGGTCGTCAGGGTCATTTTAGGGTCAGCAGTCTCAGCAGCCCAAGTCTTGCTATACTTGTGGTGTTACGAGGCACAAAGCTAGGTTTTTCCCTCGATCCTCGAGCAGTTCATAGCACTAGGGTTCTCGTACTATGGTTTCAGCACCGGGTGTTCCACTGCCTACTCAGCCAGCTAGATATAGGGGTAGAGGTGTTAGAGGTGGAGGCCAGACCGCTAAAGGTGAAGGTCAGGCAGCTAGAGGTGGAGGCCAGCCAGTAGGAAGCCATCCTAGGGATGCAGTTCAGAGTGGTGGGGCCCAGCCCCGATGTTATGTTATGCAAGGCAGACCTGAGGCTAAGGCCTCCGATGCAGTTATCACAGGTACGGTTTCAGTGTGCAGTAGAGATACCTCAGTTCTATTTGATCCAGGGTCCACATATTCTTATGTATCATCTTATTTTGCCCCTTATCTGGTTGTGCCTCGTTACTTTGAGTGCTCCTATATATGTGTCTACACCGGTAGGTGATTCTACTGTGATATATCATATTTATCGTGCTTGCGTGGTTGTTATTGGGGGTCTTAAGACCCATGTGGATATCCTACTTCTCGACATGGTGGATTTCGATGTCATTCTAGGGATGGATTGGTTATCCCCATATCATGCTATATTGAATTGTCATGCCAAGACCATGACCTTAGCATTACCGGGGTTGCCTCGTTTGGAGTGGAGAGAGACTCTTAGTCATTCTACCAACATGGTTATCTCATGTATAAAGGCTCGTCGTATGGTTGATAAGGGATGTTTGGCCTATTTGGCATATGTTCGGGATTCTAGTGCTGAGGTTCCTTCTATGGATTCTGTGCTCGTTGTTCATGAGTTTCCAGAGGTATTTCCTTCAGACCTGCCAGGGATGCTACCCGACAGGGAAATTGACTTTTGCATTGATTTGGCTCTGGCACTCAGCCCATTTCTATTCCTCCATATTGCATGGCCCTGTCAGAGTTGAAAGAATTGAAAGAACAATTGCAGTACTTGCTGGATAAAGGATTTATTAGGCCGAGGGTCTCGCCTTGGGGTGCACCGGTGTTGTTTGTTAAGAAGAAGGATGGGTCGATGAGGATGTGTATAGATTATCAACAGTTGAACAAAGTTACCATCAAGAACAAGTATTCATTGCCGAGGATTGATGATTTGTTTGATCAGCTTCAGGGTGCCTAATTGTTTTCTAAGTTCGACTTGAGATCTGGCTACCATCAGTTGAGGATTAGGGCATCTGATATCTCTAAGATAGCTTTTCGCACTCGGTACGGGCATTATGAGTTCTTAGTGATGTCATTTGGGTTGACAAATGCCCCAGCAACTTTCATGGATTTGATGAACCGAGTGTTCAAGCCTTATTTGGATTCCTTCGTGATTGTCTCCATTGATGATATTTTGATTTATTCCCGCAGCCGGGAGGAGCAAGAGCAACATCTTCGAGTTGTTCTTCAGACTTTGAGGGATAATAAGTTATTTGTTAAGTTTTCGAAGTGTTATTTTTGGTTGAGTTCGGTTGCATTCTTGGGTCATGTTGTATCAGTATAGGGTATTCAGGTAGATCCGAAGAAGATAGAGGTAGTAAAGGACTGGCCTAGACCCGAATCAGCTATAAATAACCATAGCTTCTTGGGTTTGGTGGGCTATTACCGTCAGTTTGTGGTGGGGGTTTTATCTATTACATCCCCGATGACCAGGTTGACCCAGAAGGGTGCTCAGTTCAGGTGGTCGGACGAGTGTGAGGCGAGCTTTCAGAAACTCAAGACAGCTTTGACTACATCGCTGGTGTTGGTTTTGCCCACAGTCTCAGGGCCATATACAGTATATTGTGATGTATCGCGTATTGGACTTGGCGTGGTGTTGATACATAATGGCAAGGTTATTGCATAAGCTTCACGACAGTTGAAGATCTACAAGAAGAATTATCCAGTTCATTATTTGGAGTTAGCAGTCATTGTTCACGCGCTCAAGATTTGGAGGCATTATTTGTATGGCGTGTCATGTGAGGTGTTCACGGATCACAAGAGTTTGCAATACTTGTTCAAGCAGAAGGAGCTAAGTTTGAGGCAGAGGAGGTGGTTGGAGATATTGAAGGACTATGATATTACCATCTTGTATCATCCGGGAAAGGCCAATGTAGTGGTCGATGCATTGAGTAGGAAGTCAGCCAGTATGGGTAGTCTTGCGTATATTCCGGTCCGGGAGAGACCGCTTGCTTTGGATGTTCAGGCTTTAGCCAATCAGTTTGTGAGGTTGGATGTTTCTGAGCCCAACCGTGTTTTATCTTGCATATTTGCTCGTTCTTCATTATTTGAGCCTATCCGAGATTGGTAGTGTGATGATCCTCATTTGCTTGTCCTTAGAGACACAGTGCGGCATGGAGGTTCCAAGCAGGTTACAGTTGGAGATGATGAAGTTTTGAGAATGCAGAGTCGTATTTGTGTGCCTAATGTGGATGGACTTCATGAGTTGATTCTAGAGGAGGTCCATAGTTCCTGGTATTCTATTCATCCGAGTACCGCCAAGATGTATCAGGATTTGCGGCAGCATTATTGATAGAGAAGAATGAAGAAGGGCATTGTTGCCTATGTAGCTCGGTATTTGAATTGTCAGAAGGTAAAGTACGAGCATCAGAGACCTGGTGGTTTGTTTTAGAGGATTGAGCTCCCTGAGTGGAAGTGGGAGTGTATCACTATGGACTTTGTTGTTGGACTTCCACGGACTAAGAGGAAGTTTGATGCAGTGTGGGTTAGTGTTGATAGGCTGAAATTCCTATGGCAATTTCCTATTCTTCTGAGAGGTTAGCTGAGATCTATATCCAGGAGATTGTTCATCTTTATGGTGTACCCGTGTCTATCATTTCTGATCGGGGTACGCAGTTTGCCTCGCATTTCTGGAGGGCAGCTCAGTATGAGTTGGGCACGCGGATCGAGTTGAGCACAACATTTATCCTCAAACAGACGGACAGTTCGAGCGTACTATTCAGATTTTGGAGGATATGCTCCGAGCATGTGTCATTGACTTTGGAGGTTTGTGGGATCAGTTCTTGCCTTTAGCAGAGTTTGCATACAACAACATCTACCAGTCGAGCATCCAGATGACTCCCTATGAGGCTTTATATGGTATGCGGTGTCGGTCATCGATTGGATGGTTTGAGCCGGGAGAGGCTCGGTTGTTGGGTACGGATCTAGTGCAGGATGCCTTGGACAAGGTGAATCATTCAGGATAGGCTTTGTACAGCTTAGTGCAGGCAGAAGAGTTATGCCGACTACAAGGTTCGTTATGTGGCATTCATGGTCGGGGAGCGTGTGTTGCTCCGGGTGTCGCCCATGAAGGGCGTGAAGAGATTTGGGAAGAAGGGAAAGCTAATCCCTAGGTTCATTGGTTCTTTTTAGATTCTTGATCGAGTGGGAAAGGTGGCTTACAGACTTGCGTTGCCGCCGAGTTTATCAGCCGTACACCCAGTGTTTCATGTTTCCATGCTTCTGAAGTATCATGGCGATCCATCCTACATGTTAGACTTCAGCACTTTCCAGTTGGACAAGGACTTGACCTATGAGGAGGAGCCTGTGGATTTTTTAGACCGGCAGGTCTGTTAGTTGAGATCGAAGAAGTTCCATTCAATTCGTGTTCAGTGGAGAGGTCAGCCTGCCAAGGCAGCTACCTGGGAGTCTGAGTCCAATATGCGGAGCTGATATCCCCATCTTTTTTCCGACTCAGGTACTTCTTTTCTATATCCGTTCGAAGACGAACGGTTGTTTTAGAGGTGGAGGATGTGATGACCCAAAATGTCATCACTTGATTTTTGAGTCAATTTTGTGTTTTGAGGCCTGAAAATCCTCTTTTTATCTCATCTCGATTTGTGTGCATGGTCTGGGCATATATCCGGAACGCTTTTATGTGAAAATTTGATAAAAATGCTAATTTTGTCTTTAAAATTAAATTTAAGTTGACTTCAGTCAATATTTTGGGTAAACGAACCCGGACCCGTGATTTGACGGTCCCGAAGGATCCGTAGAAAAATATGGGACTTGGGCGTATGCCCAAAATTGAATTCCGAGGTCCCAAGCCCGAGAAATGAATTTTTGAAGAAAATTGTTTAACAGAAATTTTAAGAGTTTTTGGAAATTTAAATATATTTGAAATTGATAGTATCGGGCCTGTATTTTGGTTTCGGAGCCCGGTACAGGTCTTATATAGTATTTAGGTCGAGCCTGTAAAATTTGGTAAGAAACGAACTTGATATGACGTGAATCGAACCTTCGGTTGTTAAAATTTGAACTTAAGAGTTCTTGAGATTCTTCTTTGATTTTGATGCTAAATTCGTTGTTCAAGGTGTTAAATTGGTGATTTGATCGCACTAGTAAGTCCATATGATATTTTTGAGTTAGTATGCATGTTTGGTTTGGAGCCCCGAGGGATGGGTGAGTTTCGGATAGGTTTTTACACTTAGAAAAGTTGCAGGTTTTGCTGCTTCAGTGCACAGACATTTTATGCATTCGATCGCGTAGTAAGTCTCGCAATCGCGAAAGGGAACTGGGTTGGGGGTGGAATTTGTTCTATGCGAACGCGAAGAGAGGGACGCGAACGCGGAGCACTGAGGGGCCGCTCTTTGCTAATGCGACCCATTTCCCACAAATGCGTATAGTAAATTGGAGGTGGGGGATGGGATGTTGTCGTTCTTCTACGCGAACGCGTACACAGGTTCGCGAATGCGAAGGTCAGGGGATCCAACCCTTCGCGAACGCGTAGGGGAACTCGTGATCGCGTAAGTCCACTTCTGTTAGCTCTTCGCGATCGCGACAGTGTTCTCGCGAACGCGATGAACACTGTCGCCCAGCACTTAAAACAGTAGCAAAGTCAGGATTAAGTCATTTTCTTCATATCTCCTTCCCCAAAATCAGAACCTAGGCAATTTTTGAAGAGCAAAATCAACACCAAATCATAGGTATGTGTTCCTAAACCCTTCTCCTTCATTTTCCATCAACACCCATTAGATTTCTAGGCCTAAATATTATTCTTACATGGTAGAATTTGGGATTTTGGGTAGAGTTAGGGCTTTTTAAATAATTAGAATTTAGACCTCATTTTGGGGTCGGATTTCGAAACTAATTGCATATTTAGGGTCGTGGGTGAAAGGGTGATCGGGTTTGTTCCGAACCTTGAGTTTTGACCAAGTGGGTCCAGGATCAATTTTTGACTTTTTAGGAAAAATGTTAGAAAACCTATAATTAAGCATTGTGTATGAATTCTTTAGCATTTATTGATGTTGTTGAATTAATTTGGGCTAGATACGATTGAATTGGAGACGAATTCTAAAGGAAAAGCGGTGTTTGAGGTTTAAGTTGGTCGTGGAAGTTCGAGGTAAGTGCTTGGTCTAACATTAGCTTTTGGGAATAGGTATTGTGCCTTATTTGCTATGTTCAAGTGTAGTATACGATGTATAGGTGTGGTGACAAGTATCTATATGTCAGTGTCAAGCATGCCCATGAGTCTTAAATTGTAATTGTTGTATTTCTTAATAAGTACTAAAATTGCCTAAATTGTTGATTATCCATATTGAGCAAGATTTATGATTATTTTCTTGGTATTTGGTTATTGTTGAGCATTGGCTCTAGTTGAGGTTCACTTGTGAAGTTGATTATTGGTACAAGTCTGGTTATAGCTCATTCCTTTACCGGGACATATTTTATTCTTATTGTTGATTCCCTTGCTGGGACGTATTTAATTCTTATTATTGATTCTTTTACCGGGATGTATTTATACTTATTGTTGATTTCCTTGCCGGGATATTGTTGTTGCTATTGTTTGGGTGAGGAAAGAGTGATAAAGCACGAAGGGTGATGCCGTGCACATTCATATTTATGCATTTGGTGAGGAAAGAGTGATAAAGCACGAAGGGTGATGCCATGTACATTTTTATTGATATTGATGCATATGGCGAGGAAGAAAGATAAAGCACGAAGGGTGATGTCGTGCACATTTCTATTATTATATGGTGAGGAAGAGAGATAAATCATGAAGAGTGATGTCGTACACAATTTTATTACTTGATTGCATTGGTGAGGAATGAGAGTAAACGCAGGAAAGGTGATGCCATGCACTTATTGCCTGTTTATTATGATTTCTTGTTGCTTTGGTTCAAGTACCTTAATTGTCTTATTCCACTATTACTGTGATTCATTATGTTGTTATTTTTCCCCATAGCATGTTACCCTTCCCCTGTTACTTTTGAATTACTTTTATTACTATTATTCTGTTAGATAATGTTTAGCTGCAGGTTATTGGTTGTTGTGTCCTAGCCTCGTCACTACTTCGCCGAGGTTAGGCTCGACACTTACCAGCACATGGGGTCGGTTGTGCTTGTCACACCTCCTTTTTCATTTACACCCGCAAGGGCGTAAAGGAGTTTTTTCCATTTAAAGGACAATCGGAATGAGATTTAATTATTAATGATTCAGAGTCGCCACTTGGGATATTAATGGTGTCCCAAGTCACCTGTTGAATCCCGAACCGAGGAAAAATATGACTCTGTTACAGTCTGCGAACCAGAAATCCGAGTAAGGAATTCTATTAACCCGGAAGAAGGTGTTAGGCACTCCCGGGTTCCGTGGTTCTAGCACGGTCGCTTAACTATTGTATTTGATTTTATCTGATTTTAACACATGCTAGCTTATATGCCAATTATTTGTAAACCGCTTTATCATTATTTTTAAAAAAATTGCGACGTCGTGAAAACGCGTTTCGAACCACGTTGCAATCAATGCACCCGCGGTTATCGACACATTTCGACTTGGTCGAGATTTAGATTTGGATCGCATCAATGCGCACCCGAGTTTTAAGAAAGTAATTTTATTTAAAACACTCCTAAAAGGCCTAACGCGTTGTTATCTTTAGGGAAAGCCGCGAAATTTACTAAACGGCTTATCCCGAAGTCTAAAATATTTTTAATCAACCAATTATTGAGGGCCCCGCATTTGTATTTTTGTTTGAGCGAGGCTCGTCTCATTTGTTTTAAAGTCAGCCTAGAGTAAACTATAGTTTTTCTTTAAAGTAACTGGGAAAATCCTAATTAATTGGTCGTTGGTTTAAAAATGCCTTCAGGTTCAAAAACGGGCCCCAAGTATGTGATCTCAATTTAACCCATAACCAAAATCTAATCCCGCGTGGGCCATGGCCCAACTGAAATTTACCCTCTTAGAAGATTATTAAAATCTATTAGATAACAAACCATGATCGGATATTGTTCGATGTGCCAAAGCTTCAACACATTGGGCCCACAGCGAGAGAAGCCGACCCAAGTAATTACACCCACCTGAAGACGCTGCCTCAGGATCGAGCTTGGGCAAGGACAGACGGATGGAACTCCAAATATCCCACCCAGCTTGACTATGGTTTGGGCAATTAATATTTTTTGCCTGGGACTCGATAGTCCCATTACAATTTAAACAATGCTATGAATTCAAATTAACAAAGAGTCTTGGATTGCTTTTTTAAAATATCCTACGCTAAACTAAAAGCATGTAGAACCAAATCTAAACTGGTATTTAACTATACCAAACTAATAATTTATGAGCTCAATTTGAATACAAATGGCAGAAAACATTTTGACTTGCACAACCTTTATTTAACAGTCCCATTAACTCAAATCCAGCTAGGAATCGGTTATCAAATATGTATATAGAGCCAATCTAGCCAAGTAATCTAACTACAATGAAGTAACTGAATTGCACATTTGATATGCTAATCTATTCCAACATCAAATAAGCCGCTCATTTAAACCACGACTTCACAGCAGAAAATTACTTCAGTTTCAATTCATATTTCCAGCAAGATGTTTACATGGTGTTAAGCTCAGAATGTGTACCTGATGTTGAAATACAGAGAGAAATAGAACAAGTCAGTAGCAGTAAACTCAGCAATAGCAAGCACAGCTTAGTAAAATGAATCAACAGCCCAGGAAGTGTTTGGATTCAACCCAAAATGAATAATCAGACTCTACCCAGCACAAAGCATATCAAATACTTCGAAACAGAATTCCAGAACTTCTAGGACTTCCAATATGCACCAAACTCAATCCAAACGCCTGGAACTAGGAAACTTGAAGCAAAAATATCAATGGAATAGTAACTGTTTTTAGTTTGTTTTTTTTTTCGGTGTGTTTTCGAACTAATAATAGCTATGAAACAGTGAATTTTTTGCTTGAAAAAGAAGCCCCCCTCCTCAAGGCATTTGATGCCCTTTTATAGGTGCTACCAAAGAGTAAATCAGATTTTGGTTCTCTTTTTAGTCCCTCCTTTATTTTCAGTTTGGTCCTCTTATTTCTAAATTGTTACTCAAGTAATCACCTCTATTGTGCTGAAATGTACACTAAAATCCTATTCTAGAAGGCCCTAGGGTATTCTTCTACCCATGCAATACCTATACTACCCTATCTCTTACTTTGAAATTACTATTCCTATCAGAATTACCCTTTTCCATGCCCAAACTACCCCTGAAAGCTTCTCAAAATTACTGATTCTACCTACATTCTCAACAGCTATAACCAATCCCCTAAATTAATTCAAAACTAACTAGGACTGATTAATTAAAACTCAGAAATTAACTAATTGAACTAACCAATCCCAATTGTTCAATCACACAAACTCAAACAAACTAGGAAAACCAGAGACCAGGATCAATCAAAGCAAAGCTTAAGCTAATAGTCAACATTAAATGAAATTAAACTAACTTTTAAACAATAAGCTCACAATCGACCATTCGAACATCAGATTCAGAACTAAAAGAAATTGAAATTAACCTAAACATCTAGCTAACATTTAATGGACAGAATGGTATCGAATTCAAACTAATCAATTATGCCGATTCTGAAATTAAAACTATGATTAACTAACAAATGACACATGCATCAAACTAAAACAAAACTAAAAATGCGAAGATGCTTCACTGATTAAAGCATATGGAACAAGGAACAAAGAAAATTTAAACTATGCTAATACACAAAAATAGATCGTAAAATTAACAGAACACTTAATGAAATCAAAACTATAACTAAAACTTCAACCATTCAAGTAAAAAGAAACAGGAAAAACTCACTGAAGCATGAGAAACCCCGGCCAGTTGCTGACGTCCAAATCTTTCCAGATTTTTGACACATAACATCCCTAACCATGTGTTTTTACAAGAGAACACATGGTTAAGGATATTACGGTCCAAAATCACAAAGATTTTGGGTTAGGGTTTTGACCAGAAATTCTTAGATCTGAAATTCGAGCCGCTTCAACGAGATTCGAAGGAAGATGTTCATGGATTTGGGTTGAGGGAAGTCCGGGGATTGTGGGGTATGATTTTGGGCTGGTTTGGATGAACTTGCAACTTGGCCGGAAAACTTCAAACTAAGATTCGACGAACTCTGGCAACATTCAAGGGAAACCAATAACGGGAATGGAAAGAGGGATTCATGGGGGATCTATGATGTTAATTTGGTTTTGAATGGTATAAGTGGCGTTCACCGTCGGCGAGGGGTTTGGGGGTGGCTTGGATTAGGGTTTTAGGGGAGAGGTAGGGTGAGGAAGGTGAGAGACCGGGGGGGTAATGTTTTGGACATATATATATTAAAGAGTGGGGGCTTCCGGACTGTTAGATCATGAGACCTCGACGACTTGGATTAATCGACGCCAAATGGCATCGTTTTGATCTAACGCCTTGGACCGGAGGGTTCTGGGCTGCTTGGGCGTGACTGGGCTGGTGCTCAATTTCAGAAAAAGGCCCAATTGCTTCCTTTTTGCTTTGTTTCCTTATTTTATTTTATTTTATCTATTTTGTTTTCCACTTTGTAATTTTGTAATTATTTTTTCTAATTTTATAGAATTGCAACAATTAAAATAAAGTCCTAATATATTTCAAAACTAAACTAATTAAACTCTAAAATTTATCTAAAACCTATTTTACGCCAATTTTGTGATTAAAACAATTAAAAAGCGAAAGTGAGCTACTTTGTAATTTTTCATGTTTGGTTCTAAAACAAACAAACCCCTAATCGGTCCTAAAAAATTATAAAATTATATCCTAAATGCAAATGCATATTTTTGTGTTTTATATAAATTAACATGCACAAATAAAATGCAAACAATTAACATGAAATGACACCAAAAATTCACAAGAATTATAAAAATAAAGGAAGATCATTTTGTTTGAAATTTTTGGGAATTATTCATATATAGGGCAAAAATCACGTGCTCACAACTGCCCCTCTTTTCTCGAAAACATGAAATGTTTTCGGGCAAAGATAAGTGAGCAAGTACGAGCAATTTTTGCCCGTTCAAATATTCCGTTGTGAAGCATTTTTGAAAAGTTTAACCGCATCCTGCTTCAGAGGTTGCCTACATATCCTGGGCTAAACAGGAATCAGGTCAGTGTAGTTCGGGAATGTCTGGTAGCTGGGACTACCGGGAGCTATGATTTCACTGTGATTGTTGTTGCTGCTGCTTGTTGACTTCCCTTATTACACCGTGTAAAAATAAAAGAAGTTAGACTAAACTATGAACTATGAATTACAAAAGTCCTATCTAGATTCTTCAAATTTGCTCTTGTACTTCCTTGTTGCCTTGTTGTCTTGTGTTGTCTTATTGCCTCATTGTCTTGTGTTTTCTCGCTAAAATTCCCTGTTGCTATGTCAACTGGTTAACTGAGATGTCATTCCCTCTCTCAAAACTGCTGAACTTGAATAAACTCGAACTCGAATGTATTCCTCTGTTATCCAGGCGGGCTCCTGACTGCTGAACTTAAAATTGAAACTACTCCTCTATTATCCAGGCGGGCTCCTGACTTCGACTACTTAAAAATTTAACACCTCCATTCTTCAGGCGGGCTCCTGACTTCAAACACACCAAGAAATTGATTGAAAACTAAAATCTGAATTGTGTGACCTCTGTTCGTCAGGCGAACTCCGGACTACCGAAATTTAAAGGGCATGTCTCTGTTCTCCAGGCGGACTCCTGACTTCTAAAATTTAAACTGTATGTCTCCGTTCTGCAGGCGGACTCCTGACATCAAACTTGAAAAGTATGTCTCTGTTCTCCAGGTGGACTCCTGATTTCTGAATTTGAAATTGAATGTCTCTATTCTCCAGGCGGACTCCTGACTTTTAAAATTTAAACTGTATGTCTCCGTTCTTCAGGCGGATTCCTGACATCAAACTTGAAAAGTATGTCTCTATTCTCCAGGCGGACTCCTGACTTCAACAAAATAATCAACCGACGAAAATTTTTTGCCCCAGTTTTGAAGCTGGGTGTATGGGTGAGTGTTGAACTGAATCATATTATCACATGTTACTAAGAATTGAATGCTAAATCCTATTATCCCGGGAGGTCCTGAAAATTCCACATAATTACAAACCTAAGGTATTACCCTCACTACATCATGTTATCTACAGATCCTGACAACTCCAAACAATTATGAACCTAAGGTGTTACTTCTCACTATGCCATGTTATCTTACCCGGGTATTTGAATTACGTCCTATTATCCAGGAAGGCCTTGACAACTTGCATTTACCCTAAACATGCGAACTTTGCAACCAAATTATATTCCCCTAGGCTATTCATGATTATCCTGTATTTAATCAAACCGCACTTTGCGGTCAAGCCTGATTACTGCTTGTTTTTCCCTCCTGGAGAATTCCTCCTCAACAGCTAACTTTTCTGCCCCTGTTTCAATCAAAGAAAATTTCGTCAGTTTAAAACGGTGGTTAGTTGATGGCATTCTTGCTGAAAAATCCTTCCCCTGCATTGCTTTGTGTTGACTGACTTCCACGCACTGACCCTGAACCACTTGACTTTCTAACCAACTTTTAAATTTTCCAACATCTGGCGACCTAAATGTTTTACACCCCTGCTGTTATTTCACTTTTCTGACCTTTTTGTTTGAGCTTTTGCCTTTCCCACGACATTCCCCAATCATTTCACCGATGAAACTTCCATTAATTCCCTGTATTCCACTTTACATCATGTTGTTTTTGACATGCACTGACCACGTTGTGCTTTACAATTCCGGAAGCTGGTAGTGAGCCTTGAAATCCTTTCCCACTTGCTTTTGAACATAACTGACATTAGAACATTTTGACAAACAAAACCCCCAAAAGAGAATGAAATGCAATGGTTTTACGGGTTAAGGATAAGAAGAATCCAAAACCGGATGACTACTAAAAATGAAGTAAAGAAAAGAAACTTATCTGACCGGAACAGCTAACACCAATGGTCATGACATGCATTTCGGACTAATCGGCCCAACCGATCCAACTAAACAACTCTCAGTTGCCATACCTTATTGCCCAGAAATTCCATCAATTGTTTGAATTACCCAGACCTTAACCTTGTTTTCCTGCGGTACCACAAACGGTTTCCATCAACAGACCTTTCTCAGTTTTCCATTTCTCAACTCACTTTCGCCTTGAGGTGCCCGTGAAGGTTTTCACCACTAAGACTCTCTCATTTTATTTTCTCTCAGCTCCCGTCGCCTTACGGTGCCCGTGAGGGTTTTCACCCATAAGACTCTCTCATTATTTTTATTTTTTTTTCTTCTTGCTCGAACCAGAGTGTTTCCCCTATCGTGGGTTATTCCTACCTATTCCTCTTGGCATTTCTCAAAACTGATCAGAAGGTCTTTCTTTGGACCGTAATGTAGGCTTTTGGATTGGGTTAGAAAGAAATGTATAAAAGGCTCAAAATAATTCAAATGGGTTCAAATTACAACTTTCGGAATCCAACTTTCACAACAATCACAACTTCTGCCCCAGTTTCTTGCTTGGGGATTTTTGGATTTCTATTTGGTATGACTGAACCTCGGAGTAAGGCTGCCTACGTACCCTTTCGGGATCAAGTCAAACGTAGTTCACTGTATCATAATTACCTTTCTCTTTTCCTTCGCTTTCATTTTTCCTTTCTCTTCTTTTCTTCTTCTTTCTTTTTTTTTCTTTCTTTTCTTTTTCCTTTGTTTTTCTCTTCTTTCTTTTATGTTCGGCACCTGTGTTCCCTGATAGTGCCATTGATTCTGAAAGAGGGGTATGAAAAATAAGTAAGGCTCAAATGGGATGACAAGGGATAAAAGTGTTTGGATAGCAGGACAAAATGCCTTCATCATTTCAATCTTTAAGATATGCCAAATACAAACAGATACATTCAGAAATAAAGAAATCATACATAATATCTCTTGACCGCATCGGAATTTATGGCTATTTCTATACATTTTCCTTCCACATATGTCAAATACAATGCTCCGTTAGACAACACTCTGGTGACTACAAATGGTCCCTGCCAGTTTGGGGCAAATTTTCCTTTTGCTTCAGCCCAATGAGGCAAAATCCGCCTCAGTACTAACTGTCCGACTTTGAATTTTCTTGGACGCACTTACTTGTTGTATGCTCTTGTCATTCTTCGTTGGTACAGTTGACCATGACACACTGATGCCAATCTCTTCTCATTAATCAAATTCAACTGCTCAAGACGGCTTTTCACCCATTCATCATCATCGATTTCGGCCTCCGCAATGATTCGCAGAGACGGGATTTCCACCTCTACAGGTATTACTGCCTCGGTGCCATACACCAATGAATAAGGAGTCGCCCCCACCGAGGTACAAACAGTGGTGTGGTACCCTAACAATGCAAACGGTAATTTCTCATGCCACTGTCTAGAACCTTCAACCATCTTCCGGAGTATTTTCTTTATATTCTTATTGGCTGCTTCAACCGCACCATTTGCCTTGGGACGGTATGGAGTAGAATGCCTATGGGTGATCTTAAACTGCTCACATGTCTCCTTCATCAAATGACTATTAATATTAGCTCCATTATCCGTGTTGATTACCTTCGGAATCCCAAACCGACAGATGATATTTGAGTGCACGAAGTCGACTACAGCTTTCTTAGTCACAGACTTGAATGTCTTAGCTTCCACCCATTTGGTAAAATAGTCTATAACTACCAGAATAAATCTGTGCCCATTGACGCTGCTGGATCAATCGGCCCAACAACATCCATGCCCCATGAAACAAAAGGCCATGGTGCGGACATCGTATGTAATTCTGATGGTGGAGAATGAATCAAATCTCCATGCACTTGGCACTGATGACACTTACGCACAAAACTGATACAATCTCGCTCCATCGTGAGCCAATAATAACCTGCTCGGAGAATCTTTTTTGCTAGAACGTAACCACTCATATGCGGTCCACAAACTCTGGAATGTACCTCAGTCATGATAGATGTGGCCTGTCTTGCATCCATGCATCTCAACAACCCGAGGTTTGGAGTTCTTTTGTACAACACTCCTCCACTAAAGAAAAACCCGCTTGCCAATCGCCGAATCATTCTTTTCTGATCACCAGTAGCCTGTATCGGATATACTCCCACCCTAGTGTACTCTTTGATATCATGGAACCAAGGCTCGCCGTCAATTTCCTCTTCTATCATATTACAGTAAGCATGCTGATCACGGACCTGAATCTGCAATGGATCAACATAAGCCTTATCTGGATGATGCAACATCGACGCCAAAGTAGCCAAAGCGTCGGCAACCTCATTATGAATCCTTGGAATGTGCCTGAATTCTATGGCCTAAAACCGTTGATAAAGCTCATGCAGACACTGCCGATACGGTATAAGCTTCAAATCCCGTGTTTCCCATTCTCCTTGAATTTGGTGTACCAGTAGGTCCGAGTCACCCATGACCAAGACTTCCCGTACACCCATATCCATAGCTAATCTCAATCCCAATATACACGCCTCATATTCTGCCATGTTGTTCATACAGTAGAAACGAAGCCGAGCTGTAACAGGGTAATGCTGACCAGTTTCAGAAATAAGTACCACTCCTATTCCTATACCTTTCATATTTGCAGCCCCATCAAAGAAAAGTTTCCATCCCGGCTTCTCGGCTTGTTCCAATTCATCAATGTACATCACTTCTTCATCAGGGAAATAAGTTTTCAAAGGTTCATAATCTTCATCGACGGGGTTCTCAGCCAAATGATCGGCTAGTGCCTGTGCTTTTATCGCAGTCCATGTCACATAGATAATGTCGAACTCTGTAAGCAGGATCTGCCACTTTGCCAGCCTCCTTGTGGGCATGGGCTTCTGAAAAATATACTTCAACGGGTCTAAGCGAGATATGAGGTAAGTAGTGTAGGATGACAAATAATGTTTCAACTTCTGTGCCACCCAAGTTAGTGAGCAACACGTCCTTTCCAGATGAGTATAGCTAACCTCGTAAGATGTGAACTTCTTGCTGAGATAGTAGATAGCCTACTCCTTTCTACCCGTAACATCGTGCTTCCCCAGTACACAACCGAATGAATTATCCAAAACCGTCATATATAGAATTAAGGGTCTCCCTGGTTCTGGCGGGACCAACACGGGTGGGTTCGACAAATACCCCTTTATCTTATCAAAAGCCTACTGACATTCATCAGTCCATTTGACCGCAGCGTCTTTTTTCAACAATTTGAAAATCGGCTCACAAGTTGTCGTGAGCTGAGCAATGAACCTGCTGATATAGTTCAATCTTCCCAACAAACTCATCACCTCGGTTTTGTTTCTTGGAGGTGGCAGTTCCTGAATAGCTTTGATCTTCGACGGGTCTAATTCAATACCCCACCGGCTGACTATAAACCCCAACAACTTCCCAGATGGCACCCCGAAAGCACACTTTGTAGGATTGAGCTTAAGATTGTACCTGCGAAGCCTTTGAAAGAACTTTCTTAAATCTCTGACATGGTCGGATTGCTGTCTAGATTTCACGATCACATCATCCACATACACCTTGATTTCTTTGTGTATCATATCATGGAATATGGTTGTCATGGCCCTCATATAAGTTGCCCCAGCATTTTTCAAACCAAATGGCATGACCCGATAACAATATGTTCCCCACGGCGTGATGAATGCTGTCTTTTCTGCATCTTCCTCGTCCATTAGAATCTGATGATAACCCGCGTAACAATCCATAAAAGAGTCAATATCATGTTTGGCACAATTGTCAATCAGTATATGGATGTTGGGCAGTGGGAAATTATCTTTTGGGCTTGCCTTGTTAAGATCTCGATAATCGACACACACCCTGGTCTTGCCATCTTTCTTCGGCACAGACACGATATTAGCTAACCAAGTGGGGTACCGTGTAACCTGAATGACCTTTGCCTCAAACTGCTTGGTAATCTCTTCTTTGATCTTCACACTTATGTCCGTTTTGAACTTTCTCAACTTCTGCTTGACAGGGAGGAGTGCCGGATCAGTGGGTAATTTATGAACCACCAAATCGGTGCTTAGACCTGGCATATCATCATATGACCATGCAAAAACATCTTTGTACTCATGCAATACTTTAATTATCTCCTCCTTGAGTTGTGGCTCCAGATGAACACTTACTTTAGTTTCCCGCACATTGTCTTGGTCCCCTAGATTAACTGCTTCTGTGTCATTTAGGTTAGGTTTGGGTTTTTCTTCAAAATGACTTAATTCTTTACTAATTTCCTCATAAGCTTCATCGTTGTTACAATCCACCCCATCATCACACTCGATTTCTTGTATTATTACTTCCGAGCTAGATTGGCTTTTAAAACTGGGCCGAAGATTCCTCATGCATGTCATATCATTGATATCAGCATAAAAGAACTGTACAAAAGAAAAGAAAAAAAAATGGAAACAAAATTAGGAACGAAGAAAATTGCATTTCATTGAATGTAAAGATAACAAGGTTTTAACTCATCCAAACAGACGGAACATAGCAACTGGATTACAAACCCTGGAATAATCCAGGTAACAAAAGGAAAACAAAACCCACTACCACCGAATTGGGAGAGGAGTAGCTTCCCAATTGTTGATGTTAGCATGTGGTTCGATATACTGTATATCTGCTCCGCTTGACCCTTCCCCGGCTTCAACCACGTTCACTTCAGCAAATACTCTCTCGAACACCTTATCCAAGTTCCCCTCTGCCCCAATCAGTGAACCTGACACCTTTGCCAATGATTGCTTCTTGCTACCCGGCCTGACGAAAGACCTGGACAAGCGCGAAACCGGTTTGGGGAGAACCCAAGCTTTCCTTTTCAATTTACGAGCCCTTCTAACATCTTCCGCTGTTGGTTTGAACCCCAATCCGAAGGTGTCCAGATTTTTGGGCAGAGAAACAGGTTGAATAATGCCCTAAAGTTCAGCTCCCAGACCTTTCCCTGGCACGAACCCGTTACTCAGCATTTCTGATACTACCATAACGGTCGCATCTGCCATCTTGGGACATGGAATGCTTTTACCCTCGGGCACTCTGCTCACCGGGACCATGTCGAAGACCTGATAAACCCATGGTCCCTTATCATTTTCGGTTTCTATAAAGGGCACAATGGCATCACTCATGGCGCATGTGGGATCTTCCCCATATAACATAATTTCTTGTCTGTCCCACTCGAACTTGACTATTTTGGTGCAGTGTGGAAGGCACTGCTTTGGCCGCGTGGATCCATGGCCGACCCAACAAAAGATCGTAGGACACTGCAGCATCCAACACCTGAAATTCCATAGTGAACTCGACCGGGCCAATAGTCAATTCGAGTACAATATAGCTATTAAAGGATTATGATATCACCATCTTATATCACATGGGAAAGGCTAATGTGGTGGCCGATTCTTTGAGTAGGAAGGCTGCCAGTATGGGCAGTCTTGCTTATATTTCGGTAGGTGAGAGATCATTTGCTTTGGATGTTCAGGCCTTGGCCAATCAGTTCGTGAGGTTGGATGTTTCTGAGCCCAGCCGTGTGTTAGCTTGCACAACCGCTCGTTCTTCATTATTGGAGGATATTCGAGATCGGTAGTATGATGATCCTCATTTGTGTGTCCTTAGAGACACGGTGTAGCGTGGAGGTGCCAAGCAAGTTACCATAGGAGGTGATGGAGTTTTGAGATTGCAGGGTCGAGTTTGTATGCCTAATGTAGATGGGCTTCGAGAGTTAATTTTAGAGGAGGCCCATAGCTCACGGTACTCTATTCATCCGAGCGCCGCGAAGATGTACCAGGATTTGCGGCAGCATTATTGGTGGAGAAGAATAAAGATGGATATCATTGCATATGTGGCTCGGTGTTTGAATTGTCAGTAGGTTAAGTACGAGCATCAGAGACCTGGTGGTTTGTTCCGAAAGATTGAGTTTCCTGAGTGAAAGTGGGAGCATATCACTATGGACTTCGTGGTTGGACTCCCACCGACTCAGAGAAAATTCGGTGTAGTGTGGGTTATTGTTGATAGGCTGACCAAGTCAGCACATTTCATTCCTGTGGCAGTCTCCTATTCTTCTGAGAGGTTAGCTGAGATCTATATCTAGGAGATTGTTCGTCTTCATGGTGTGCCCGCGTCTATCATTTCGGATCGAGGTACGCAGTTTACCTCACATTTCTAGAGAGTAGTTCAGAGAGAGTTAGGCACATGGGTCCAGATGAGCACGGCATTTCATCCTTAGATGGACGGGCAGTCCGAGCACACTATTTAGATTTTGGAAGATATAATCTGAGCTTGTGTTATTGACTTTGGAGGCTCGTGGGATTAGTTTTTGCCTTTAGTAGAGTTTGCCTATAACAACAGCTACCAATCGAGTATCCAGATGGCTCATTATGAGGCCTTGTATGGTAGGCAGTGTCGGTCGCCGGTTGGATGGTTTGAGCCGGGAGAGGCTCAGTTGTTGGGTACGGATCTGGTTCAGGATTCCTTGGAAAAGTCAGGATTATTCAGGATACGCTTCGTACAGCTCAGTCCAGGAAAAAGAGCTATGTTGACCGTAAGGTTCGTGATCTGGCATTCATGATCGGTGATCGGGTATTGCTTCGAGTGTCGCCTATAAAGGGCGTGATCAGATTTGGAAAGAAGGGAAAGCTTAGCCCTAGGTTCATAGGCCCATTTGAGATTCTTCATCGAGTGGGAGAGGTGGCTTACAGACTTGCATTGACGCTGAGTTTATCAGCCGTGCATCCAGTGTTTCATGTGTCCATGCTTCGGAAGTATCACGACGATCCATCCCACGTCTTAGACTTCAGCACTGTCCAGTTGGACAAGGACCTGTCCTACGAGGAGGAGCCGATAGCTATTCTAGACAGGAAGGTTCGTCAGTTGAGGTCGAAGAGTTTCCCTTCTGTTTGTGTTCAGTGGAGAGGTCAGCCTACTGAGGCATCGACCTGGGAGTCTGAATCGGACATACGGAGTAAATATCCACATCTTTTCACCAGCTCATGTAATTTTCTAATCCCCTTCAAGGACGAACGTTTGTTTTAGAGGTGGAGAATGTGATAACCCAAAAATGTAATCTTTAATTTAAATATTTATTTTTGTGTTTTATGAAAATGTCGAGAACTTACCTGATATGAGTTTAGTGTCACCTGGATAGTTAATGTGAATGTAGTTCCTTTTCTAATAATATATTACTTATGAGGTAAGTGTTGGTATTGTCTTCATGTTGGGTTACGTTGATTGGATTATGTATATGTTGTTAGGATTGGTTTCTGGGATTCTCTGACAGATGGATAGGCCGAGTTACAAAGGAAACTCTGGCGAAATTTTTGAAAATTTTGGGAGTTAGTAAAAATTCGGGAAAATTGACATGATGTATACCAATTGGATATGATAGCAAGCTTACAAAATATACTATAAGTGATATGGGGTCTAAGGAAAGTCCTAAGACTAAGCCAAGTTAGTAAATTTCATAATAGACTAAAATTGTAAGAAAATGCGCACAAGACCCTACTTTGGACAATCATATATAAATATGTATAAGCTTTTATGTGATGAACAACCTATCAAATGAAAGATCTTCAAGTCTAGTTTCTAACTCTTCAAACCGTTCGTCGTTTGGACACTCCTACCAGGAGTTATGACCAAATTACCAAAAGCAGCGCAGAATTTTATACTACCACGCCGCACATGCGCCGCCCCATGCGGCGCAGCTGTGTAAATTATTAGAGCACCTTCAATTTCGTTTCTAAACATATTTTTCATTACCACGTCGCCCCATGCAGCGCGGCAGTACAAAAATGGATTTTTAAGACCCGAACCCCATTTCATTTAACTCGTTTGGGGTTTGTTATTTTGGGATTTTCTGGTGCTTTTTGAGAGAGGGAAGAGCAGTTCTAGAGAGTATATTTCGGATTTTATCCGGAAAAAATTAGTAAATTTATATGGAATTAATTCCTACGATTTGTATTGAGTATATTGAATTATTATGACAAGATTTGAAGCTTCGGATGAATTCGCGAGGCAAAGGCTTGTTGGAATTTTGAATTGATTGCAAAGCGAGGTAAGTGTTTGGTCTAACCTTAGCTTGAGGGATTAAGAGTTGTGTCCTATTTGTTAATTTCTTCTTGTTGCGTACGACGTATAAGCATGGTGACGAGTATCTATACGTTAATGTCGAGCATGACCGTGAGTCTTAAATTTGATAGTTGTTGTGTTCTTAAATGTTACTACGGATGCCTTAATTGATGATTCCCGATATTGAGCAACGATTTAGTTTATTTATTGTGGACTTTATTTATGATTGGGTATTGGTATTAATTGGGCTGAGTAGAAGTTGAGTTAAGGTTGGTTATAACTGATTCTCCCTTGCCACGCCTACCACAAGATATAATGAAATGGGAGCGGGTGATACGCCTACCACAAGATATAATAAAATGGGAGCAGGTGGTACGCATACCAATAGATATAATAAAATGGGAGGGGGTGGTACGCCTACTACAATATTTAATGAAATGGGATCGGGTTGCACGCCTGCAACAAGATGTGAACCGAAAGTGAAATCTGCCTTGTTTTCCTTATCCTTGTTAGAAGTATAGTCCTCTTGAGCTTCTGCTTTATCTGTTATTTCCCCGAAGCATGTTCCCCCTTCCAAGATTTAACTGTTTATTCCTGCTTTACCTTCCGTTGTATATTATATAACTACACAGGTTTATTTGGTAGTCTGGTCCTAGCCTCGTCACTACTTTGCCGAGGTTAGGCTAGGCACTTACCAACACATGGGGTCGGTTGTGCTGATACTACACTCTTCACTATGTGCAGATCCCGGAGCAGCTCCTGGATCGTAGTTGGAGGCTATCTTCAGTCCACGCGGAGACCCAAGGTAGATCTGCATGCGTCCGCATGCCCTGGCGTCTCCCTCTATCCTTATTTCCTGTTTCATTTTCCCTTATTTCAGAAACAGTGTATTGTTATTTCTTCAAACTTTGTATGTAGTAAATCTTAGATCGTCTATGACACTGTGACACCAGATTTTAGGTGATTAAGGCTTCAGTAATTGTAATAGACATAGATTTCAGATATTTTATTATTGTCTTCCGCTTAAATTTAAAAGTTCCGCTATTTATACGTTACCGTCTTATATTTGTTAAAAATAAATAACTGGTTAATGAAGTAAGTAGTTAAAAGATTGGCTTGCCTAGCTCTCATTAGTAGGCGCCATCTCGACTCCTGAGGGTGGAAAATTCGGGTCATGACAATTATTTTGTGGTTGGTGTTGATTTGTATATTAGAATCGGGTTGCACGCCGCATCAATATTATATGGGATCGGGTTGCACGCCGCAATAATAATATATTGGACTGGGTTGCATGCCGCAATAATATTATATTGGATCGGATTGCACGCCGCAACAATATTATATTGGATCGGGTTGCACGCCGCAACAATATTATATGATTTCGATCAGGTTGCACCGCAACAATATTATATTGGATCGGGTTCCATGCCGCAACAATATTATATGATTTGGATTGGGTGGCACGCTGCAACATCATTATATGATTTGGATCGGGTTGCACGCCGCAACAATACTATATTATTGGGATCGGGTTGCATGCCGCAACAAGTAAGAATAAAAGTGAATATTGATTCTTATGGTGAGAACGAGAGTAAAAGCATGAAGGGTGATGTCGTGCACTTTCTGCTGCTTTGTTTATTTTTTATTATCAATTCAAGTGTTTAAACTATTTAAATTCTTTTATTGTTGTGATCCTTTGTGTTAGAACTTACAATGTTTTCAATACCTCATCATATATATATATATATATATAATACCTCACCATATTTATATATATTTATTTATATGCTCCAATACTTCAAACTTCAATAATTGTTACATCCTTAATTCAATTAGTTTCTCAATTATATCCTCTTAAACCGTCTAAGGTTGTATTTTTCTTAAAAAGGAATTTCTACTAAGTTTTAAGTTATCAGCTCCCTATATATATATATATATACATTCTAATACTTCAAACTTCAATAATTGTTACATCCTAATTCAATTAGTTTCTCAATTATATCCCCTTAAACCGTCTGAGGTTGTATTTTGCTTAAAAGGGAATTTCTACTAAATTTTAAGTTATTAACTCTCATGTTAAAGGTAATAATCCATTCGATGTTTTATTTTAAATTATAAGGGGTACCTTCTTTACTCACATGATTTCAAAAGAAACAACTTCATCTTTTCTCGCTGGCTTTCATAATTAGTTTAGAAATTGTAATCTTACTTATATTAGGTATATGAGACTTCTGGGACATATTGAGTGCATTGTACGGACATTATGTATTGTATATCATGTGGATTTTGTTGTTAAAATTGAGATGGAAAATATGGGGGCACAAGGTGCCATGTGTGTTGAAGGTTCAGAAGTTGAGATTATGATATGAGAAAGCGAGGGTTGAGATGGTCGGGATTGTGTACTAGACATGATGTGATTGATTAAGTTGGCATTGCCTTCTTTATTTGAATACATTCATACTTGTCTCTGTTCTTGTTATGTCAGTGTTGATTTACTTGGTTATCTGATTTGCTTAGTTATCTGATTTACTTGGTTACCGTTCGTTACTACCCGTGTTCTCCCTTTATCGTTTCTATTATTTGTCTTTTGATTTCTCTCCACTTTTGATATTATCTAGTTATCTTTATCTCGATATTTTATTATCATATCCTGTTCATTTATTTGACCAGTAGGTGTCTGGACTGTTACTCGTCACTACCCCACCGAGGTTAGTCTTGATACTTACTGGGCACCATCGTGGTGTGATCATACTACACTTCTGTACATTTTTGTGTACAGATCCTGGTATTTGATCGGTAGTAGCGGTGCGAGTCGTTGCAGTGGAGACTCAAGGTAAACTTGCTACAACGTTCGCAGGCCTCGGAGTCACCTTCATTTGTACTTATTTCCATTTGTTCTTGTTCTTTCGAAATAGGGATGTATTTATTTGGTATAACTACTCTTAGAAAGGCTTGTGACCTGTAGCACCGATTTTGGGAATTGTAATTTGTTTAGAGTAATTTAATTTAAAGTTAGTAAATATCAATGTTATTTCAGTTTATGTTAGACATACCTAGTTTAGAGACTAGGTGCCATCACGACTCCTTCGGAGGGATTTTTGGGCCGTGATAAATTGGTATCAGAGCTCTAGGTTCATAGGTGCTACGAGTCACAAGCAGGTTTAGTAGAGTCTTGCAGATCGGTACGGGGATGTCTGTACTTATCTTCTAGAGGCTACAGAACTGTTAGGAAATTCCCCTTCTTTCATTCCTTATCGTGTGATATTGATTCAGCTCGAAGTATATGACTTATATTCCCCTACATCCACTCATGTATGATATTACACCCTCAGTGTCCGCTATGCGCCAGTGGTTTGTGATGCTACAAACGTGCTACGAAGGAGTCAGGGATGCCCAGGCATTGTCTCAATGTGTCACCTAGACTGAAGATACAAAGGCATTGAGAGACTATTCAATTATTCATATGGAGGCGCAACGGTTTCCGACATCTGGTTGATAAGTGCGAGCTTGGGAAGGTTTAATTGGTTGACTAGTCGTTGCAATTAAGGCAATGTTGCGAGGTGGATGTTGATTGAGGACGGCGGGTGGTATTGGGGTACCTTGTGATTGGTGTTGTGCGAGCTGCGAAAATTAGTTTTGCAGATCATCAAATGTTGTTTTCTATGGCTTTGCGTTAAGTTGAGGAGTCCACTAGCGGTGTTCAGATTGCAGAGTCAGATTTACATCAGTTTTGGCCTGAGGTATGTATATAAGTGGTGTGAGCACGCGATATTTTGCCTCATACGAATTACTCCAAAAGAATTCCCAAAATTAGGTCTTTTCTTTAATTATGTGTTATTTTTAGGAATTATTGTGTGATTTCCCTGATTGTTCGCATATATTTGTGTGCATGTTTAATTTTGTTAATGCATTAAAAATACAAAAATATAGCATTTTCATTTGAGATTTGATTTTTACATTTTTTGGAATTAATTAATAATTAGATGTTTTACAAAAATGAAAATTCAAAAAAAATATAACATATTTTTGTAATTTTAGTCAAATTGTGTGATTTTCTTTTAATTTGGCATTTAATTATTTGTGATAATTATTAGTTAGAATTAATTAGTATTTTTAAGTTAATTTGGTGTTTTATAATTAATTAGGATTTTAGTTTTAATTGTTGAAAAGAAAAAGGAAAAGAAAATTGAAAAGGAAAAGAGAATAAGAAGAGGAAAATCTGGTTGGGCCAATTTAGCCAGGCCCAAAACCAAAAACCAGCCAAACCCATTGAGAATAAGAAGAGGAAAATTTGGTTGGGCCAATTTACTAATTGAGAAGCTTCTAATAGTGGTAGGGTAATATTTGTATTATCAAATTAACTAAAAGTACTAATTGAGTGGACAATTAAGTGGATGATTAAACAAATAAAAAGTTGAATTGGTAGTAGAAAATGCACTAATTGAATGCCCATTTAAGGGAGCTGAAAATCAGATTAGAGAAGAAAAAAAAAAGAGGGGGACGGAGAGAGCGGTATACACTCGATATACACTCTGGATACACTGGATATACAAGGGCAGAGAGCTAAGAAAACTTGGAAGAGATTCTGAGAGATGAAGAACATTAAAAGAGGGTAGAAGGCTAGGAAATTCGGAGAGGAGAAGAAAAAAAGAGGGCGGAGAGAGCGGTATATACTCGATATACACTCTGGATACACTGGATATACAAGGACAAGGAGCTAAGAAAACATTCTGAAAATACTGGAAAAAACTGGAATTTACTGTTTCATTGATTTCTATTTTTGGTTTTCAATTTCGAATTGGCTGAAACCATCTTCCATATACTGTTTCATTGAACTATCTGGGGTTAATAACTGGATTAAAACTGCTACTGTTTTGTTGCTGCTGGTGATTGCTGTTGTTTTTACTTCTGATCTCACGCCCTTTTGACTTTCATTTCCAGGTATTCCTTCATACCCTTTGCTAACAAATGAACTGCCATAAGTTGGAACCAGAATGAATTTGTATACAGATTTGGATGTTCGAATTGGAATTTGAATAAGAGTCTTGTTTGAATGTTAAATTCTATTAGCTTCTGATGTTTATACTTTTGTTTTCTTGTTATGATTCATGTGTTAAGTTGTCCAAGTGTGCTCAAGGTATAGATTGTATACAACAATAGCTCCTGCTGAAATTTTGGCTATGTATGTATAGATTGCCTGGTCTTAACTGTTGTCACACCTCCTTTTTACGCGCCCGCGGGGGCGCAGGGGAGTTTTTTCCAATTAAAGGACAATCGAAACGGGATTGGTTTAATTATTCAGAGTCGCCACTTGGGAGATTTAGGGTGTCCCAAGTCACCAATTTTAATCCCGAATCGAGGAAAAGAATGACTCTATATTATGGTCTGCGTACCAGAAATCCGGATAAGGAATTCTGTTAACCCGGGAGAAGGTGTTAGGCATTCCCGAGTTCCGTGGTTCTAGCACGGTCGCTCAACTGTTATATTCGGCTTGATTATCTGATTTTATACAAGTGTGAACTTATGTGCAAAATTTAACTTTTAACCGCTTTTATCATTTACTGTTTTTATCAAGAATTGCAACGTTGTGAAAATGTATCTCGAACCGCGTTACAATCAATGTACCCGTGGTCGTCGACACACTTTGACTCCGTTGAGATTTGGATTTGGGTCACATCAATGTGCACCCGAGTTTAAGGAAATTAAATTATTAAAGGCGCGCCTAAAGCGACTAGCGTATTTATTTTGGGTAGGACCGTGGAATTTTACTAAACGGTCCATCCCGAAGCCTAAACAATTTTTAAAGCAATATTTATTGAGGGCCCCGCAATTTGTATTTTTATTTGGCGAGGCTCACCTCGTTCTTTATTTCTAATGAATTTGCAACGTCATGGACATGCATCTCGAACCACGTCACAGTCAATGTACCCGTGATTAGAGAGGCATTTCGAATCCGTCGAGATTTGGATTTGGGTCACATAAATGTGCACCCGAGTTTAAGAAGGTAAAGTTTATTAAAGCGTATCCTAAAGAGACTAACGTGTTGTCATTTTAGGAAGGTTGTGAGATTTGCTAAACAACCCGTCCGGGAAACTAAATGCTTCAATGATTTACATTTAACAAGGGCCCCGCATCTGCGTGTTTTGTTTATTTTCATCGAGGCTCATCTCGTTCTTATTTTAAAAGGATATCCTATAGCAACTACGTTTCTTGTCGTGTTCGTCTCTATCAATTGAAAACGGTAGACAGTCCTAATTAATTACATGATTGCGAGTTTACTTATAACAGGATTTAAAATGCTTTTACAGAATAATAAAATGTGACTGCGATTATGGATAACTAGCCGAAAATTATGGGCCCAAACCTAGCTCATGCGAGATGGCCAGACTTAGGCCCCCTTTTTCGATATGGGCCTAACTGATTTGTTTCGATTTGGGCTCGGCCTTCATGAGATTGAGGCCTAGGACTGATTCTTTGTTCTGTGAAATGAGTTTATCAATTTATATGGGACAATCTGGCAAAAGGAGAAAGAATTTTAACTAAAGTGGATAGTTTTCCTATTTGGCTTACATTAGAGAATATATTACACCCTCAGACTAAGTCTAAAGGTACAACTTATTACACTGGGAATGTTTTTTTCACCTAACAGCACACATACATGACTAGCATGCATTAACCTGCATTGATACACTAAGCATGTAGGCTACTTCTATTATCCAAACAAAAATGTAACTACTATATACTACATGACATTTAACACAACAGTCCACGTGTATATAAACAATCTGCAGGTCCTCTCTTTTGCATTTATGTTCAAACTCTCAGTTACATTAGTGGTATCGATTGTGTACCTGGTAAGGAGGACAAAGAAGAAAGGAATGATCAGCTAAGCAATATGCAGTGAATACAGCAACAGCAGATAACACCAACAACACAGCAACAACAACCAGCCACAATGATGAAGCTCACAAGTGGTCGAGCAACAAACAAGCAGTCCCAGAAACAGAATGATGAACCAACAGAAAACCAGAGTATTCAATATAACAGCACCAGCAGTTCAACAATCACAAACAGCTCGGCAAATAACCAACAACAATTAGCAAAGACAGCTTGGCTAACTTGAACTCCTAAGCAGTTTTCAGACAGTGTTTTGTTACAATATTCTGAAATTTTCTTTTTGTTTTTTTTTTTCTTTCTCTCCAGACTCAAAAATGTCCAGCCTAAGACCCTTAAACTTCAGCCCCTGTTTTAGTTATCAAATGGCCTATTTATAGGCCAAATGCACCATTACAGCTGAGCTGCCCTGCCTGCCAATTGGCAGAATGCCCATACTCTTTTAAGCCCATGCTCAGCATGCTTGGTGTCAGCTCCCTTTATTCCCCACGCCTGGTTTTGTTTAATCCAGAATTATGGGCTCATTTGTTTATTCATTTTGAGCCCCCATACCCTTGTGTCTTGTTCCCCCATTGGTATTAGTTTAATCCTAAGTTAGTACCCTTTTTGTCAGCTCACTTAAACTAATTACTTCTGTTCTTTTTAAACACCCCAGAATACCCCCGTTAACCTTGATTATTACTGCCCCTGCCTATTGCAGCATTAGGGCATTTTTGCACTGATGAAAACTCGAACTCAGGACTGCCTAGACTGAACCCTTTTAGTCATTTTTATAATGCCAACAGACCATTTCAAACATTACTAGGTCATCCAGCCAGTGTCCGAGTTTAATTAGTTATGTGAAACTCCTAGCTCCTTCGATCCATTAGTTATAGAAAACTAATCGACGACATTTATCGAGTCGACTATACTAATTATAGCAGGTAATAATCAGTCGCTCATATAAACAACACGTTCGGGGACCTAAAGGGTATCAGACAACTTTTATTAAATTACTGGGCCTATATGAATTAGTTCCTTTGACGATTAATCTAACTGACGATCATGTTTATCACAGAGTGTATTCAGAACAAACAGAAGACAATCGACCAAATAAAGGGTCTTTAACAGAGATGAAAGAAATCTGGAAGAAGTAACAAAATAACAAACAAACACAAAGAGATATGCTGACAACTTATTTGGAAATAAAACAAAAGAACGGAAAACTTACCAAAATGTTTAAACCAAACAGACCCAAATCAAACTCGACTTCGAACCTTTGAGGCCGAACAAACCTTAATCAGGGTGTTCTCACATGAGAACACCTTGGTTAAGGTCTATTAGACCTCAAACCTATGTCAAAACTGGCCGGGTTCCCCAGGTGCATGTGCTTCAGAAGTCTGGATTTCCAGATCTGGATTTTTGGGAGTTGTGGGTGGATTCGGACCAAACCAAGCTTGGTTTGGTCACGAGGAAGGTCAGGAGAGTGTCTAGCATGAAGATGGGGTGGTTTGGCATAGGTCCAGGTTCGACTCAAATCTTCAAACGAAGATTCGAGACGAACGGAAGTGATTCGAGGCTTGTGGTTAGTGGATTCGTGTTCAGGATGGTCGGGTGCATCGGGGGTGTTATTTTGGTGGTCATCGGAACTGTGGTTGCCAGGCTTATGGTGGGAAACCTAGGCTGCTAGGGTTTGAGAGGAAAGGGAGCCTGGGGAAGATGGTGAATAGTGGCCGAGGGGGGGGTGTGGCTTGGGGCGTGGGGTAAGGGGGTTAGGTTTATATATGTATTGAGGGTTTAGATCCTGGCCATTGGATCAATTGAGATCAAGGGCCAGGATCTAACCATTGAGGAGGGACGACGTCGTTCGGGAGATGATAGTGGGTTATGACCGGGTAGGGGATTGGATCGGGTCATGTTGACGGGTTTAGAGGAAGGCCTGGATCCGTTGGATCAATGGGAATGAACGGCCCAGATTAACTTGCCTGAAACGACGTCGTTTCGACTTAGCAGGGGCTGTATTGGACCGTTTGATTGCCATGAATCAACGGCTCAGATTGAGGCGCTGATACGACGTCGTTTGGGACGTGTCCGGGCAGCCTGTGTTTGGACTGGATCTGTGTCCTGGTCTTGGGCCTATTTTGTTTCATTTCTTGGCCCAAACCGATTTTCCCTACTCTTTTGCTTTTGTTTTCTTTCTTATTATTTTTTCTTTTCTTTTAAACAAAATAAAAATAACAAATAATAAGGTAACGGAATTAAACAACAATGCAACATTTTAACACAATTATCACAAAAATATTTACGTAGGTTAGCTAAGAGCCTAGGGCGAACGGTGCACATATATATTTTTTGAATTTTCTTTTACTGACCGAATTATGGTTTAACCATCCTAATACATATATTTTGTATTTTGTTTGTTAATGATTAAATGCAAAAAAAGAATGGACAGATCCACAAGTGACTAACAACACATGAAAACTCGAACAATTGTACAACGAAGCCATTTGTCACTATTTTTATTTTCTTTTGGAGCGAATGTCCGTAAAGCAAAAATCACGTGCTTACAGCTGCCCCTCTTTGCACGGAGACACGAAGGGTTTTCGCGCAAAGATAAAGCGAGCGATTTTTGCCCGTCCGAATACTCCGTGTGAAGCATTTTTGAAAAAGATTTGACCGAACCTTTGCTTCGGAGGTTTCCTACATATCCTGGGCTGAACAGGAATCAGGTCAATGTAGTTCGGGAAATTTTGGTAGCTGGGACTACCATGTGACTGTATTGCTTGCTGTTGTTGTGCGCTGTTGCATGCTGCTGTAGGATGCTACTGCTCAACCGATCTCCCTATTACATTGCTCTAAAAGGAAAAACAAGAAGTTAAGCTAGAGTATGAGGTCTCATCTATCTCCCACTTGTTCTTGTTGTCTTGCTTTCTTGTCGGCTAATGCTTTCCTCTGACGCCTGTATTTTGTGAACTTGGAGATGATGCTGATCCTTCGCTGACGTTTGAATGCCAGTTTTCGTCACTTTGCTTGACCCGCTGGGGATACGACTTTCTTCTTTAAATCTTTCAATGGTTTCCTCAGTGGTATGGCTTTTCATCAGAATTGTTATGTTGGGCATGCCATAGCGTTCCCAAACTGCTCTTTTGAGACGCGTTCCTTCTTCCCTTTGAATGTGCGCTTGCTTTTGCAGTTGTCTGCTTCTTGGTGCTGAGGATTTTATTGTTTCCCGTTTGGGGATCTCTGTCGTAACCTTCCGTCTTCAGGTGGGGTGACTGATTCCAAAATCTAGAGCTGAATGTATTCCCGCATTATACTGGTGGGCGACCTAGAACTTAAATGTATTCCCGCGTTATACTGGTGGGCGACCTAGAAAAAGTATTCCCGCATTATACTGGTGGGCGACCTAGAACTTAAAAGTATTCCCGCATTATACTGGTGGGCGACCTAGAACTTAAATGTATTCCCGCATTATACTGGTGGGCGACCTAGAACTTAAAAGTATTCCCGCATTATACTGGTGGGCGACCTAGAACTTAAAAGTATTCCCGCGTTATACTGGTGGGCGACCTAGAAAAAGTATTCCCGCATTATACTGGTGGGCGACCTAGAACTTAAAAGTATTCCCGCATTATACTGGTGGGCGACCTAGAACTTAAATGTATTCCCGCATTATACTGGTGGGCGACCTAGAACTTAAAAGTATTCCCGCATTATACTGGTGGGCGACCTAGAACTTAAAAGTATTCCCGCATTATACTGGTGGGCGACCTAGAACTTAAATGTATTCCCGCATTATACTGGTGGGCGACCTAGAACTTAAAAGTATTCCCGCATTATACTGGTGGGCGACCTAGAACTTAAAAGTATTCCCGCATTATACTGGTGGGCGACCTAGAACTTAAATGTATTCCCGCATTATACTGGTGGGCGACCTAGAACTTAAATGTATTCCCGCATTATACTGGTGGGCGACCTAGAACTTAAAAGTATTCCCGCATTATACTGGTGGGCGACCTAGAACTTAAAAGTATTCCCGCATTATACTGGTGGGCGACCTAGAACTTAAATGTATTCCCGCATTATACTGGTGGGCGACCTAGAACTTAAAAGTATTCCCGCATTATACTGGTGGGCGACCTAGAACTTAAATGTATTCCCGCATTATACTGGTGGGCGACCTAGAACTTAAAAGTATTCCCGCATTATACTGGTGGGCGACCTAGAACTTAAATGTATTCCCGCATTATACTGGTGGGCGACCTAGAACTTAAATGTATTCCCGCATTATACTGGTGGGCGACCTAGAACTTAAAAGTATTCCCGCATTATACTGGTGGGCGACCTAGAACTTAAAAGTATTCCCGCATTATACTGGTGGGCGACCTAGAACTTAAATGTATTCCCGCATTATACTGGTGGGCGACCTAGAACTTAAAAGTATTCCCGCATTATACTGGTGGGCGACCTAGAACTTAAATGTATTCCCGCATTATACTGGTGGGCGACCTAGAACTTAAATGTATTCCCGCATTATACTGGTGGGCGACCTAGAACTTAAATGTATTCCCGCATTATACTGGTGGGCGACCTAGAACTTAAAAGTATTCCCGCATTATACTGGTGGGCGACCTAGAACTTAAAAGTATTCCCGCATTATACTGGTGGGCGACCTAGAACTTAAATGTATTCCCGCATTATACTGGTGGGCGACCTAGAACTTAAAAGTATTCCCGCATTATACTGGTGGGCGACCTAGAACTTAAAAGTATTCCCGCATTATACTGGTGGGCGACCTAGAACTTAAAAGTATTCCCGCATTATACTGGTGGGCGACCTAGAACTTAAATGTATTCCAATTGTTTCCCCGTTCTTCCGAGAAAATTTTCGACAATCGGCAGAAAATTTTCTGCCCCGGTTTTTGGTAACTTCCATGGCATTGCATCTTGTTGCCGTCATCAATTCTTTGCTCTCCTGCAAAAGACAAAAGGTTTTAGTCAGTTTTAATCGTGGGGGTAGAGGGTGCCTTTCTGGCGAGCCATTTTTCTCTCTCCCCTTTTCTTGCTCTTTGTCCCCATAATTGGTTGGCAGGCAAAGTTGCCTGTTGGGGATCTCTAGCCTGCTGGGGATATGGTTTTCAATTTATCCCCTTTTCTGCTTTCTTTTAAAACACATGATGTGGGAGTCTGCTTCTAACTCCCGAAACCACTCCCTTTGGAGCTTACTTCTTCCAACATTTCCGAGCACAGTCCCTGCATCGCCTGGGGCCGGCCTTTTAAGACTGTTTGTATTACCCTGCATTGGGTGAATTTCCCTTCGGTTTCTGGTAGTAAGCTTTGAAAAATCCTTTAAAGAACACTTTTTTAGGAAAAGAAAATAAAGATATGGAAAAGAGAAAATCTTTCTGAACCAATCTTTTGTGGGAGGAGACAATCAAAAGAACTTATCTGGATGACACAACTGGTCCCCGTGATCATGACATGCACCATAGATTCCCGACCCAGTCTATTTGTATCAATTGATTTGTCCGACGGGCTGACTTGCTGGGGATGATAAATGGATGTTCATCTTGTTGCGAATGTGGTAGGTTTCGCTGCTCTATCTTGTCGCCTCATAGTGCCCTTCGAGGGGTTTTCACTAATGAGACTCTCTCTTTTCTCTCATCTCCCGGCGCCTTATGGTGCCTGTGAAGGTTTTCACCAATAAGACTCTCTCATTTCATTTCCCTCATCTTACATCGCCTCTCGGTGCCTGTGAAGGTTTTCACCGATGAGACTCTCTCATTTTATTTCTTTTCGAGGAATCGGGGTGTTGTAGATATGATCCTCTCTTCTGGAGATTCTTTTGACTATCAACTCATTCCCAGTCTTACGATCCTTTTCTTTGCTGGGGATCGGTGTATCATTCTCGGCCTTATTTGCCGGATTTGGCATCTCTCGAACATTGATCGGGAGGTCTTTTGGATGTCGATGTTGGTTTTGGTGTGGGATTGAAGGAAGGCTAAAAAAATGAAAACAACTTGGAGGGTGATGTGCTACAACTTTTGGAATCAAACCTTTGTTGGAACTTAAAACATAACTTCTGCCCCAGTTTTCTTGCTTGGGGAATTTATTTATTTTTTACTTTTATGTTGTGCTACGTGCATTACGCACGCTGTGTCTATTATGCATACTATGCATCCTATATTTATTATGATGCATACTATGTACATTATGCATCCTATATTTATTATGATGCATACTATGTACATTATGCATCCTATATTTATTATGATGCATACTATGACCGAGCCGTGAGGCGCCTACGTATCCTCTTTGAGGAATCAGGTCAAACGTAGTTCCCACGGTTTTGTATTTCTTTATGATTTCATCTTCTTTTTCTTCTTCTTTTTCTTTTTTTTTTTTTTTTTTTTCATGTCCTTTCCATTAGTGATTCCAAAAGAGGGGTATGAAAGGATTACTTAAGGCTCAAAGGGGGAAGCAAGGGTTAAACAGTGTTTGGATAGAAGAAAGAATTGCCTCCGTCATCTCATTATCCATCAAATGCCAAATACAAACAAATAAACCAAAAATTGCCATAATTAAAGAAATTACGCATAATATCTCTTGACTGCATCTGAATTGATAGCCATGTCGACACATCTACCTTCGATATCTGTCAAACACAGAGCGCCGTTGGACAATACTCTGGTCACGATATAAGGCCCTTGCCAATTTGGGGCGAATTTGCCTTTTGCTTCGACCTGATGTGGGAGGATCTTCTTTAACACCTGCTGCCCTACCTCAAACTTCCTGGGGCGCACCTTCTTGTTATATGCTCTTGCCATTCTCTTCTGATACAGTTGACCATGGCACACTGCTGCCAATCTTTTCTCATCTATCAGGCTCAACTGTTCCAATCGAGCTTTTACCCATTCATCATCATCAATCCCGGCTTCAGCGACAATTCGGAGGGATGGAATTTCGACCTCCGTTGGTATCACGGCCTCAGTTCCATACACCAACAAATAAGGAGTTGTGCCTATGGAGGTCCGGACGGTAGTGCGGTACCCCAACAAAGCAAAGGGTAATTTCTCGTGCCATTGTCTGGACCCTTCCACCATTTTTCGTAGTATCTTCTTGATATTCTTATTGGCTGCTTCGACTGCTCCATTCGCCTTGGGACGATATGGGGTGGAATTGCGGTGTGTAATCTTGAATTGTTGGCACACCTCTCTCATCAGGCTGCTATTAAGATTCGCGCCGTTATCCGTAATGATCACTTTTGGGATCCCAAATCTGCAGATGATATGGGAGTGAACAAAGTCCACCACCGCCTTCTTGGTTACCGATTTGAAGGTTTTAGCCTCCACCCATTTGGTGAAGTAATCAATGGTCACTAGAATGAACCTATGACCGTTGGACGCTGCTGGCTCGATGGGCCCAATGACATCCATGCCCCATGCTACAAACGGCCAGGGTGCTGACATCGTATGTAACTCTGTTGGCGGAGAATGAATCAAATCTCCATGTATCTGGCACTTATGGCATTTCCTTACGAAAGTGATACAGTCGTGTTCCATGGTTAGCCAATAACACCCTGTTCGAAGGATCTTTCTTGCCAATACATATCCGCTCATGTGTGGCCCACAAACTCCGGCATGTACTTCCGCCATAACCGTCGTTGCCTGCCCGGCATCTATGCATCTCAACAACCCCAAATCCGGGGTTCTTTTGTACAATACTCCTCCACTGAGGAAGAAACCATTCGACAAACGCCGAAGGGCTCTTTTTTGGTCTCCAGAGGCATGTTCTGGATATATCCCCATTTTGAGATATTCCTTGATATCATGAAACCAGGGTTCGCCATCTGCTTCTTCTTCTATGGTATTGCAGTAGGCGTGCTGATCACGGACTTGGATATGCAGAGGATCAACATACATTTTGTCAGGGTGGTGCAGCATTGATGCTAAGGTGGCTAAAGCATCTGCAACCTCATTGTGAACTCTCGGGATGTGTTTGAACTTCACCGATCGAAATTGCTTGCTCAGATCATGCAAGCATTGTCGGTATGGTATGAGCTTCAGATCTCGTGTTTCCCATTCACCCTGAATTTGATGTACCAAGAGGTCCGAGTCTCCCAAGACCAAGACGTCTTGGACATCCATGTCAGCAGCCAAGCGCAGACCCAGAATGCAAGCCTCATATTCGGCCATATTGTTAGTGCAATAGAAGCGCAGTTGGGCCGTAACAGGATAATGCCGTCCTGTTTCAGAGATGAGTACTGCCCCTATTCCCACCCCTTTTGCATTTGCCGCTCCATCAAAGAAAAGCTTCCAACCCGGTTCCTCGGGTAATTCCAACTCATTTGTATGCATCACCTCTTCGTCAGGAAAATACGTTCTTAAAGGCTCGTATTTTTCGTCAACGGGATTCTCTGCCAAATGGTCTGCTAGTGCCTGGGCTTTCATGGCCGTCCTTGTTACGTAGATGATATCAAACTCTGTGAGCAGAATTTGCCACTTTGCCAACCTTCCCGTGGGCATAGGTTTCTGAAAGATATACTTCAATGGGTCCAAGCGGGATATGAGATAAGTAGTATATGAGGACAGGTAGTGCTTCAACTTCTGAGCTACCCAAGTCAGGGCGCAGCATGTTTTCTCGAGTTGAGTGTACTTGACCTCATGCACTGTGAATTTCTTGCTAAGATAGTAGATGGCCTGCTCCTTCCTTCCTGTGTCATCATGTTGCCCCAGTACACAACCAAATGAATTTTCCAAGACTGTCAGGTAAAGGATTAGGGGTTTCCCGGGCTTAGGCGGGACCAACACGGGTGGATTAGACAGATACCCTTTGATTTGGTCGAAAGCCTCTTGACACTCTGTCGTCCAACCTTCTGCAGCATCCTTTCTCAGTAGCCGAAATATGGGCTCACAAGTTGCTGTGAGTTGAGCGATGAACCTGCTGATGTAATTGAGTCTACCCAGCAAACTCATTACCTCTGTTTTGTTCCTTGGCGGTGGCAAATCTCGGATGGATTCAATTTTGGATGGGTCTAACTCAATCCCCCGTCGACTGACGATGAATCCTAGCAACTTTCCTGATGGAACCCCGAATGCGCATTTGGCCGGGTTAAGCTTGATATCATACCTCCGGAGTCTTTGGAAAAATCTCCTTAGGTCTGCCACATGGTCCTCCTGACGCCAAGATTTGATGATCACATCATCGACGTACACCTCTATTTCTTTGTGTATCATGTCATGAAACACAGCAGTCATTGCTCGCATGTACGTTGCCCCAGCGTTCTTTAAACCGAACGGCATTACCCGATAGCAGTAGGTTCCCCATGGCGTAATAAATGCTGTCTTCTCAGCATCCTCCTCATCCATTAGGATCTGATGATAACCCGCATAGCAATCCACAAAGGATCCGATCTCGCGCCCAGCGCAATTATCGATCAGGATATGAATGTTGGGTAACGGGAAATTGTCCTTGGGACTTGCTTTGTTGAGGTTGCGGTAGTCGACGCACACCCTGATTTTTCCATCCTTCTTTGGGACTGGTACCACATTGGCCAACCATTCGGGATACCGAGTGACCCGAATGACCTTCGATTGTAATTGCTTGATCACTTCTTCTTTGATCTTTACACTCATTTCTGTTTTAAATTTCCTTAGTTTTTGCTTGACCGGAGGGCATGCCGGGTCAGTGGGCAATTTGTGAACCACTAAATTGGTGCTCAATCCAGGCATATCATCATATGACCATGCAAAAACATCTTTGAATTCCCTGAGAGTTTCGATCAATTCTGCTTTGACATTTGGCTCAATGTGGATGCTAATTTTGGTCTCTTGGATGATATCAGCGTCTCCTAGGTTCACAGCCTCAGTGTCATTTAGGTTAGGCTTGGGTTTCTCTTCAAATTGGCACAGTTCTCGATTTATTTCTTCGAAGGCTTCTCCTTCGTCACATTCGGATTCATTATCACAAACGACCTCTTGCATTGTTGAGTCAGATTCAGATTGATTTATTAGACTAGGTCGAAGATCCGCTGTGCATGCCATGTCATTAGGACCAGTAAAAAGAGAACTGTTCAGAAAGAAAAAGAACAAAACCAGAAATTAAAATGGGACAAAAGAAAAGAACTTTATTAAATTTGCAGGATAAAAAGGGTTCACACTTTTACAAAACGAAAGTAAAATTGGGATTACACCCTTGAATAATCCGATCAAACAAACAAACAAACAAAACATTAATCAAAGCCTACTACCAAGACTCCCCTCGGACAGGAAGAGGAGTAACCGTCCAATTGTTGGTCTTGGCCTCAGGCCCCACAAATTGTATCTCTGCCCTGCTGGAACCCTCTCCAGCTTCCACCACACTGACATCCGCGAATAGTCTCTCAAAACTCTGATTCAGGTCTTCATTTATGCCGATCAAAGGTCCTTGAATCTTTGGGATCGCTGACCCCTTGGCACTAGCTTTAACAAAAGACCTCGAGAGTCGTGGTACTGGTTTAGGCAGAAACCAGACCCTCTTCTTCATTTTTCGCGCTTGCTTCCTGTCTGCTGGGGTTGGTTTGAACCCCAACCCGAAAGTTTCCAGATTCTTAGGAAGGGAGACAGGTTGGACTATCCCTTGAAGTTCAACTCCCAGGCCTTTTCCCGGCACAAACCCATTACCCAGCATCTCCGATACCATCATGACTGTCGCGGCAGCTACCCTAGGGTGCGGGATGATTTCTCCTTCAGAGATTTTGTTGGCCGACCCTGTATCGAGAATCTGGTAGACCCAAGGACCCTTGTCATCAGTGGTCTCTATGAAAGGCACAATGGTTCCGCCCATGGTGCATGTTGTATCCTCACCGTGCAACACGACCTCTTGTCTTTCCCACTCGAACTTCACTGCCTGATGTAGGGTGGAAGGCACCGCTTTAGCTGCATGAATCCAAGGTCGTCCTAACAGCAAATTGTAAGATACCGTGGCGTCCAATACCTGGAATTCCATGGTAAACAAGACCGGGCCAATGGTTAGTTCAAGTACAACATCCCCCACAGTGGCTGTTCCGTTTCCGTCAAACCCTCGGACACAGATGCTATTCTCCCGGATTCTTCCATGGTCAATCTTTAACTGGTCCAGGGTGGATAATGGACAAATATTGGCGCTTGAGCCGTTATCCACTAATACTCGGGTTACCACCGAGTCTTCACATTTGACAGCTAGGTATAGAGCTTTGTTGTGCTCTGTACCTTCCACCGGCAGGTCATCATCTGAGAATGTCACTCTGTTCACCTCGAAAATCTTGCTGGCAATGGTTTCCAGGTGGTTTACAGAAATCTCACTGGGTACATGGGCCTCGTTCAATATTTTTAACAGGGCTCGGCGATGTTCCTCGGAATGGAGGAGTAATGACAATAGTGAGATCTGGGCAGGTGTTTTTCTCAGCTGCTCAACCACAGAATAGTCTTGCACTTTCATCTTCCTCAGGAAGTCTTCGGCCTCTTCTTCTGACACTGGCTTCTTGGTTGCCACTGGGTTGGTTTTCCTTAACTCCATCGGAGCAAAACATCGACCTGATCGAGTCAGCCCTTGCGCTTCACAACTGACTTCTTCCACCTGTTTTCCTTGGTACGTTACCACTGCTTTTTCATATTTCCAGGGGACAGCCCTGCTGTCAAGCATTGGCAGTTGGACCACCGGCTTTATGGTTACCCGTTCTCTACATACCCCTATCAACACGACCGCCGGTGTGGGCAGGATCCCTGGTATTACCAACTTGCTTGGCTCGGGTTTGCTTGCTATGACGGACGGGTTCTTCCCCCATAATACTACCGGCTTGACACCTTCTCCCTGCGACTGTGCATTTGTTCCTCCCCTGGTTAAGACTTCTTTTGGGGCAGCTTGGATCATCATCACTGTTTGTGAGGGTTTTCTTAATTCACCTCCCTCACATACCAACTCAATCATGTGAGCTTCGTGGTGCGCTGGCAGTGGATTTTGGTTGATGTTAGGAGTCTCCGGTGTCTGGACCTCGATCTTATTGGTGTCAATAAGATCCTGTATGGCATGCCTTAACTTCCAACACTTCTCGGTATCGTGCCCGAGCATCCCTGAACAGTATTCACAACTGATTGAACGATCCAAATTCTGAGGCGGGGGATTTGGTTCCCGAGTATGGACGGGACTAACCAAACCCAATTGCCGCAGCTTGTGGAACACAGCGGTGTAGGTTTCTCCCAGTTCGGTGAAGGTTCTTTGCTTCCGCAACCTGTCATTTCTGGCATCTGGATTTCCCCGGAAACCTGCCCCTGAAGGATTTCTATATGCCCTTGGTGGAGGGTAAGTGTTTTGTGGTGGTGCATATATGTTCTGGGGAGCCGGTGCGCGCCATTGTGGGCGAACCGGAGGCTGAGTGTATACCTGGGCTTGGTGTACGGAACAATGTGGTTCTCGAGGTGGATAGAAATTTTGTGGTGGGTTGTATGGATAGTTTGACCTGTGAGGCCTGGGTTGGTTGTAGTGTGGCCTGCCAGCCCTGGACCAACTGCCTGCCTCGATCGTGGCAACCTCTTCTTTCTTTCTTCTTAGCGCACCTCCCGTGCCGCTTTGAATAGCCTGGGTCGTGGCCTTAAGTGCCGAATAGTTTAAGATCTTGTCCGACCTCAAACCTTCTTCTATCATGACCCCTATTTTGACTACCTCGTTGAAAGATTTTCCAACCGTTGTCACCAAGTGACCAAAGTAGGTTGGATCCAATGTCTGCAAAAAGTAGTCTACCATTTCTCCCTCTCTCATGGGAGGATCGACCCTAGCTGCTTGTTCTCTCCAACGGAACCCGAACTCGCGAAAACTTTCCCCGGGTTTCTTCCCAGTCCTCAATAACGTGAGACGGTCAGGGACTATCTCTAGATTGTACTGGAAATGACCTGCAAAAGCCTGTGCCAGATCATCCCACGTGTACCACCTGCTGAAATCCTGCCTGGTATACCATTCCAGCGCAGATCCGCTCAGACTTTGGCCGAAGTAAGCTATCAAAAGCTCATCCTTGCCTCCTGCCCCTCTCATTTTGCTACAGAACCCCCGCAAATGTGCCATGGGATCACCGTGCCCTTCATATAAATCAAACTTGGGCATCTTGAACCCAGCCGGGAGTTGGACATCTGGGAAAGGGCACAGATCTTTGTATGCCACGCTGACTTGATTGCCCAGCCCGTGCAAGTTTCTGAAGGATTGCTCCAGGCTTTTGAACTTTCTTAACACTTCATCCTGTTCTGGGGCCTTAACAGGCTTCTCAACCTCTGCCGGTACTTCCAAATGGGGATTGTAAACCTGTGGTTCCGGTGCGTGGAATGTAGGCTCAGGGGGATAGTATTGTGTATCGTGAGCCTGAAACAATGGCTCACTGGTCGTTCGCTGCAAAGGGGCTGATGCAGGTCCCACAAAAATGGGAATATTGGATGTTGGGAGAGGTTGGTGGGGTGGTGGAGCTTGGGAATCATGAGGGCTTCTCTCTTGATGATAGAGGGGGTTTGGGCGGCTTGTGGAAGGGCCAGAGTGAGGGTACTCCGGTACGTGTCCCAGTGTCTCAGGGCTCTTTTGCGTTTTGGCCAGGGCTAGCTGCATGGCATGCATCTCCAGTCCCATCCTCTCAATCTTTTCCATTGCCTCTTTTAGCAACTGGCTCATCGGCCTTTCTTCCTCATTACTATTCTCAGAAGTGGTCATGCTTGTTGCTACCGGTCCTTTGGATCTGGTTTGGTATGAATGTGTTGCCAGAATTCTTTAACAACTAACTGTCTGGTATCAGACAACAACAAACTTTGTTAGTGTTAGAGCTTAACAGATTTGATCATAACACATAGAGGATGCAATGCACCTAGGCAGTTGACCGTTTCTACATGCTTTGCTTCAAACCACATGCGTCATCCCGGTTTGTTCATTCGTCTCTTTTTTAGAGTATTATGCGAAACCCCGCGTTTTTATTTTATTTACATTTTCTTTTCTTTATTTAAAAAGCGGTCGAATCTTATGGGGATTGCCTACGTATCACGTCCCCGCGTGAATCAGACCAGGCGTAGTTCTGCCTTAAAGTAAAGACACATAGAAATTCTTCCGGAGTCACTTAATTTCATTATCAAAATTTGCTATTACACATTGCTTCAAACAACATAGCAACAGTACAGACTCCATGGTTCTTTGACCCTATTTGATTGAAGAAAAAATGGAAAACAACATATGGGAAAACATCAAAGCTTAACTAAAACAAGACTCGGCCGGAGGTTAATTTTCCAACTTAGGGACTCGCGAGGCATCGTTCGGCCTTTTCGCGGTTCTAGGTGCGAGATCCCTTTCGAGCTGCTCCAACTCGTGCATGGTCTGTTTGACATAACCCATCACTACTGGGAGAACGGTAACACAGGTCATGTTTTCACACCGTCGACACCTTCTGATGATGGCATGGGCAATGGCCCTGATCTTGTCTCTGGTTTTTTTCTTCTCTATGAGTAGGTGTCTTATCTGATCACTGCACGTCTTGAATACCTGTGAGTCCTGTATATGCTGATCCCTCAGCTGTCGCACTTCTTCCTTCATTTGGGCCAACAAGTCGTAACAGTATCTACTCTCCGATTGGAAATCCCCGGCCTGCTTAACTGCTTTAAACTCGAGTGTAGCCATCTCCCTCTTTATTTTGGCCACAGTCTTCTCGTGGTCACGTTTCAATTGGTTCAAACACCGGCGATGCTTATCTACTCTTGTTCCCCACCGTGCCTTGAACTCTGTCATGACCTTTTCGGATTCTTCTAACCTGTCTCGCCATTCCGCGATCTCCCTTTTCAAACCCTTTATCAACCGCTGGTCTGATCGACTTCTGGGCTGCTCGTCGAGAGACAATCTCAATTTTTGGATTTGGGCCTTAAGCTCTTCGTTCTCTTGGATCAATCTATTCTTTTCGCTTCGATCCGCCGCGACTTGTACGCTATTATCGAATTTCAGACTATCCATTTGTAGCTTCAAATCGCCAATCTCTGCCCGATAACCCTTCTCTTTTGCTAACCAGTTCCATTGCCCTTGGGATGATTCTACGAAATCTTTGAGATGCGGCCTCTTAGCCGGTCTTTCGTAGGACAGGCTACCTCTAAACCAAGCGTGATATTCTGGGGCGACTTCCCCTTGTGCCGTATTAATCACACAAGTGTTTGCTGTCAGATGTTGGCATTCACTCCATATTTGGCGGACTTCTTCTTCAGGGAAATGACCGTTCGGACTGATTTCAATCACTTGGGTACTCAAATCTTCATCTTTCGGTACCACTTGGTACCTCCCAAGTTGCCTCAAAACCCGATATGGTGCATAGGGTTGGATACTTTTCAGTCCCATTAACAGAAAGTGAGGCCGGGTTGCCGGCATGTATATGATTTCCTCGATAGGTGACCATCCGAGCGTCCACTGGACTTGGCTGGCAGTGAGAGTTCGGAGAAATGCGGTCCATGATGTGACTCCCTTAGGTAAATTGAGCCCTTTGATTCTCGTGTAGAATTCTCCAATACAAGTTTTTTCTGGCGAACCATAACCCAAAAGTGAGGAGCGATGGCATAAATGATCGGTCATCCACATTTGCAACAGTAGGTTACATCCTTCGAAAAAGTCGCCCCTGGCTCGACAAGCAGTGAGAGCCCGGAAAATGTCAGCCATAATCATAGGCGCCAGAGTACTTTTATCTTGGGTAAGCAAAGTATTGACAGCCCCGGCTATCCTTAGATCAATGTTTCCATCTTTCCTAGGGAACACTATAAGTCCCAGAAAGGCTGTCATAAAAGCCACTAGCCTGTGTTCGTCCCACTTTTGTCGGTTGCCTCTACTGCATAGCTTGAAATCCGGCTTATTGAACCCGCCCATGTGACCGTATCTAGCATATATGAGGTGGAGACTGCAGAATCCTTTGGCAAGATCTGGATGGTGGAATGTCCGAGGTATTTTTAGGAAATCCAGAAACCTGTGTACCGTGACAGCTCTAGGTGCAATTAAGTATTTGAATCTAAAAGGGGCTTCATCAATCCCGATGTACCCTGCTATTTCTTCCAACGTCGGGGTGAGCTCGAAGTCCGAAAAATGGAACACGTTGTGTGCGGAATCCCAACAAGTGACCAATGATCTGATGATATCACCCCGAGGCTGAATGTTTAGTAGGTCCGGGAGACCTTTCAGATATTTCCTTACTTTGTCTTGCCCTTCTTTGCCTAAGTCGTTCCACCATAACCGCAACTCAAACGGGATCCTGGTCATTATTGAAAAGGGTTCGTTTTGTACCGTGCTCATCCTGCACATTTATTGGGGTGATTATGCCTAAGTGAATAATAAAAAATAATAAAAAAAAAATAATAAAACTTTATTTAGACGTCTACTTTTATAAAACTTTATGAAAAACCCTGCACATTTATTACTTTCATGACTTTTGGCAAAACCAGTAATTTTGCCACAAATAAAGGCGTATTTTTATATTTGTATATATATATGTAGAGATATATATATATATCAAAAATAAGACTCTTTTCCATCTTCATTTTTGCGACAGGACAAACCATATATATATATATTTAAAAGTATATAAAAGTAGAACGACGACCCCTTTTTTCTTCTTTTCTATTTTTCCTTTGCAATTAATTAAAATAAAACTAATAAGACATTTTCCTTTCATTTTCTCAAAATTTCAGCAGAGTTTTGACTGTATTTTGGCATTGGCTTTTTTTTTTTTTTTCAAAAATAAACAATTAACTCCTTAACCGCTATTCCTTCCCCTTTTTTTCGATTTCCATTATTCAAACACTGGTCAGCATGCGGGCTTGAGACAAATAGATGCACGGAAAACAAATGGGATGCATTAGGATGGTCCTTTCATACCAGGTTGCTAGTCCTAGACGGACCCAACCCCTGTGTTGAGTCCCCTAAGTCATATGCAACATGATGCAAATAAGCGCTCCTACTAGGGATCCGGCATGAAGTCACGTTATTCTATGTTCAAAACCTGGGTCAGTGTTCTAGACAGTGTACCCGAGCAGACAACTCGGGCCGAGGAGGGGCAACTTACCGGGAACCAAAAGGCCGTCCGGCTTCGTAACTTATCCGTCCTCTTTCTTATTTCGGGTATTGACACTAACAGAATAGGGAGTCTCGACCAGCGAGCTTCTCCCCGGAGGTAAGAAGAGAAGGGTTTCGGCACAGTTTATATATACAGTCCAAATAATATCAAAGCAGTAAAAGCAGCATTTAGCACATTAGGCTCAAACACGTAAAAAACCAGATAATAAATAAAGCCAAATAATAACAATTATTTTAAGCTCGAATTCTTAACCCTGAACCAGTGGTTCTGGGTTACAGATCCCCAGCAGAGTCGCCAGAGCTGTCACACCTCCTTTTTACGCGCCCGCGGGGGCGCAGGGGAGTTTTTTCCAATTAAAGGACAATCGAAACGGGATTGGTTTAATTATTCAGAGTCGCCACTTGGGAGATTTAGGGTGTCCCAAGTCACCAATTTTAATCCCGAATCGAGGAAAAGAATGACTCTATATTATGGTCTGCGTACCAGAAATCCGGATAAGGAATTCTGTTAACCCGGGAGAAGGTGTTAGGCATTCCCGAGTTCCGTGGTTCTAGCACGGTCGCTCAACTGTTATATTCGGCTTGATTATCTGATTTTATACAAGTGTGAACTTATGTGCAAAATTTAACTTTTAACCGCTTTTATCATTTACTGTTTTTATCAAGAATTGCAACGTTGTGAAAATGTATCTCGAACCGCGTTACAATCAATGTACCCGTGGTCGTCGACACACTTTGACTCCGTTGAGATTTGGATTTGGGTCACATCAATGTGCACCCGAGTTTAAGGAAATTAAATTATTAAAGGCGCGCCTAAAGCGACTAGCGTATTTATTTTGGGTAGGACCGTGGAATTTTACTAAACGGTCCATCCCGAAGCCTAAACAATTTTTAAAGCAATATTTATTGAGGGCCCCGCAATTTGTATTTTTATTTGGCGAGGCTCACCTCGTTCTTTATTTCTAATGAATTTGCAACGTCATGGACATGCATCTCGAACCACGTCACAGTCAATGTACCCGTGATTAGAGAGGCATTTCGAATCCGTCGAGATTTGGATTTGGGTCACATAAATGTGCACCCGAGTTTAAGAAGGTAAAGTTTATTAAAGCGTATCCTAAAGAGACTAACGTGTTGTCATTTTAGGAAGGTTGTGAGATTTGCTAAACAACCCGTCCGGGAAACTAAATGCTTCAATGATTTACATTTAACAAGGGCCCCGCATCTGCGTGTTTTGTTTATTTTCATCGAGGCTCATCTCGTTCTTATTTTAAAAGGATATCCTATAGCAACTACGTTTCTTGTCGTGTTCGTCTCTATCAATTGAAAACGGTAGACAGTCCTAATTAATTACATGATTGCGAGTTTACTTATAACAGGATTTAAAATGCTTTTACAGAATAATAAAATGTGACTGCGATTATGGATAACTAGCCGAAAATTATGGGCCCAAACCTAGCTCATGCGAGATGGCCAGACTTAGGCCCCCTTTTTCGATATGGGCCTAACTGATTTGTTTCGATTTGGGCTCGGCCTTCATGAGATTGAGGCCTAGGACTGATTCTTTGTTCTGTGAAATGAGTTTATCAATTTATATGGGACAATCTGGCAAAAGGAGAAAGAATTTTAACTAAAGTGGATAGTTTTCCTATTTGGCTTACATTAGAGAATATATTACACCCTCAGACTAAGTCTAAAGGTACAACTTATTACACTGGGAATGTTTTTTTTCACCTAACAGCACACATACATGACTAGCATGCATTAACCTGCATTGATACACTAAGCATGTAGGCTACTTCTATTATCCAAACAAAAATGTAACTACTATATACTACATGACATTTAACACAACAGTCCACGTGTATATAAACAATCTGCAGGTCCTCTCTTTTGCATTTATGTTCAAACTCTCAGTTACATTAGTGGTATCGATTGTGTACCTGGTAAGGAGGACAAAGAAGAAAGGAATGATCAGCTAAGCAATATGCAGTGAATACAGCAACAGCAGATAACACCAACAACACAGCAACAACAACCAGCCACAATGATGAAGCTCACAAGTGGTCGAGCAACAAACAAGCAGTCCCAGAAACAGAATGATGAACCAACAGAAAACCAGAGTATTCAATATAACAGCACCAGCAGTTCAACAATCACAAACAGCTCGGCAAATAACCAACAACAATTAGCAAAGACAGCTTGGCTAACTTGAACTCCTAAGCAGTTTTCAGACAGTGTTTTGTTACAATATTCTGAAATTTTCTTTTTGTTTTTTTTTTCTTTCTCTCCAGACTCAAAAATGTCCAGCCTAAGACCCTTAAACTTCAGCCCCTGTTTTAGTTATCAAATGGCCTATTTATAGGCCAAATGCACCATTACAGCTGAGCTGCCCTGCCTGCCAATTGGCAGAATGCCCATACTCTTTTAAGCCCATGCTCAGCATGCTTGGTGTCAGCTCCCTTTATTCCCCACGCCTGGTTTTGTTTAATCCAGAATTATGGGCTCATTTGTTTATTCATTTTGAGCCCCCATACCCTTGTGTCTTGTTCCCCCATTGGTATTAGTTTAATCCTAAGTTAGTACCCTTTTTGTCAGCTCACTTAAACTAATTACTTCTGTTCTTTTTAAACACCCCAGAATACCCCCGTTAACCTTGATTATTACTGCCCCTGCCTATTGCAGCATTAGGGCATTTTTGCACTGATGAAAACTCGAACTCAGGACTGCCTAGACTGAACCCTTTTAGTCATTTTTATAATGCCAACAGACCATTTCAAACATTACTAGGTCATCCAGCCAGTGTCCGAGTTTAATTAGTTATGTGAAACTCCTAGCTCCTTCGATCCATTAGTTATAGAAAACTAATCGACGACATTTATCGAGTCGACTATACTAATTATAGCAGGTAATAATCAGTCGCTCATATAAACAACACGTTCGGGGACCTAAAGGGTATCAGACAACTTTTATTAAATTACTGGGCCTATATGAATTAGTTCCTTTGACGATTAATCTAACTGACGATCATGTTTATCACAGAGTGTATTCAGAACAAACAGAAGACAATCGACCAAATAAAGGGTCTTTAACAGAGATGAAAGAAATCTGGAAGAAGTAACAAAATAACAAACAAACACAAAGAGATATGCTGACAACTTATTTGGAAATAAAACAAAAGAACGGAAAACTTACCAAAATGTTTAAACCAAACAGACCCAAATCAAACTCGACTTCGAACCTTTGAGGCCGAACAAACCTTAATCAGGGTGTTCTCACATGAGAACACCTTGGTTAAGGTCTATTAGACCTCAAACCTATGTCAAAACTGGCCGGGTTCCCCAGGTGCATGTGCTTCAGAAGTCTGGATTTCCAGATCTGGATTTTTGGGAGTTGTGGGTGGATTCGGACCAAACCAAGCTTGGTTTGGTCACGAGGAAGGTCAGGAGAGTGTCTAGCATGAAGATGGGGTGGTTTGGCATAGGTCCAGGTTCGACTCAAATCTTCAAACGAAGATTCGAGACGAACGGAAGTGATTCGAGGCTTGTGGTTAGTGGATTCGTGTTCAGGATGGTCGGGTGCATCGGGGGTGTTATTTTGGTGGTCATCGGAACTGTGGTTGCCAGGCTTATGGTGGGAAACCTAGGCTGCTAGGGTTTGAGAGGAAAGGGAGCCTGGGGAAGATGGTGAATAGTGGCCGAGGGGGGGGTGTGGCTTGGGGCGTGGGGTAAGGGGGTTAGGTTTATATATGTATTGAGGGTTTAGATCCTGGCCATTGGATCAATTGAGATCAAGGGCCAGGATCTAACCATTGAGGAGGGACGACGTCGTTCGGGAGATGATAGTGGGTTATGACCGGGTAGGGGATTGGATCGGGTCATGTTGACGGGTTTAGAGGAAGGCCTGGATCCGTTGGATCAATGGGAATGAACGGCCCAGATTAACTTGCCTGAAACGACGTCGTTTCGACTTAGCAGGGGCTGTATTGGACCGTTTGATTGCCATGAATCAACGGCTCAGATTGAGGCGCTGATACGACGTCGTTTGGGACGTGTCCGGGCAGCCTGTGTTTGGACTGGATCTGTGTCCTGGTCTTGGGCCTATTTTGTTTCATTTCTTGGCCCAAACCGATTTTCCCTACTCTTTTGCTTTTGTTTTCTTTCTTATTATTTTTTCTTTTCTTTTAAACAAAATAAAAATAACAAATAATAAGGTAACGGAATTAAACAACAATGCAACATTTTAACACAATTATCACAAAAATATTTACGTAGGTTAGCTAAGAGCCTAGGGCGAACGGTGCACATATATATTTTTTGAATTTTCTTTTACTGACCGAATTATGGTTTAACCATCCTAATACATATATTTTGTATTTTGTTTGTTAATGATTAAATGCAAAAAAAGAATGGACAGATCCACAAGTGACTAACAACACATGAAAACTCGAACAATTGTACAACGAAGCCATTTGTCACTATTTTTATTTTCTTTTGGAGCGAATGTCCGTAAAGCAAAAATCACGTGCTTACAACTGTAACCAATTGATATTTCCATATAGTTTATGCCTTAGTTTAAAAGGGGATTATTGTTGATTGATATATATAAAGTTCTTATTCATACCCCGACTCGTTTTTCTCCCCTCCTCAACGGTTAAAAAGATTATGAGAAATCACTGGTAGGTATGGCTTCAGGGATTCGATCCTGAAGTCTTTGCTTGCAGTCGGCGTTGCCAAAATATTCAGGCCCTTCCGCTAATAAAATGGTTTAATAAAGCCTTGTTGTTTGGAAGTGACTTCTCAAGTACTTTAGTGTTAAATAATTAGGGTCTTAAAAATGAAAATTTGAGGCAAGCCATAGTTAGACACTTAGTAACAAATGGCTATTGTGTTAATTTCATAACGTAGAGGTAAAATAAAAATATTCCTAGAGAAATATTTAGGGCCGTTTAAAATATTATCGTGATTGTGGACATGTTTAGTTCTTGAACAATACTAATTAATTAGGGCTTTTTCTTTTATTATTAGAGACAAACTAAGTAGAAAATTGTAGTTTGCTTTAGGTTGGCCTTTAAATAATAAATGAGGCGAGCCCTGCTAAACAAAAATGCATAAATTGCGGGGTCCTCTTAAATGTCTATAATAAAATACTTAGAATTCGAGATGGGCCATTTAGCGAATTTCACAGCCCTCCCCAAAGATAATAATGCATTAGTCACTTTAGGTGCGCTTTTAATAATTTACCTTCTTAAACTCGGGTGTGCATTTCATGTAACCCAAATCAAATCCCGAAAATGTTGAATAAAATGTGTTCAGGATTGCGGGTGCATTTCATGTGATGCAATCCAAAGTCACGTTTTAAACGACGTTCAATTTTCTCTAAAAATAATTGAATAAAAGCAGTTGAAAGCTAAAATTGGCACATAGGTTCAACATGTATTAAAATCAGATAAATAAGCTGAATATGACAGTTGAGCGACCGTGCTAGAACCACGGAATCTGGGAATGCCTAACACCTTCTCCCGGGTTAACAGAATTCCTTACTCGGATTTCTGGTTCTCGAACTGTTAAACAGAGCCATATTTTCCTCGATTCGGGATTCAATCGGTGACTTGGGACACCATAAATCTCCCAAGCGGCGACTCTAAGTTTCTTAAAATAAATCCCGTTTCGATTGTCCTTTAATTAGAAAAACTCCCTTTACATATACCCTTTTCCGGGGTGTAGGTGAAAAAGGAGGTGTGACAGCTCTGGCGACTCTGCTGGGGACACGAACACAGAATCTCTGGTTCAGGGTTCAAGAATTCGAGCTTAGAATAATTGTTATAGTTGGCTTTATCCATTATTTGATTTTGTTACATGATCTGGGCCTAATGTGCTAATTGATTGCTTTTACAGCTTTGATATTCCGTGAACTGTATATAAATTGTTGCGAAATACCTCTTCTCTCTTAGTCTTCTAAATCATGAAGAAGTGTGCACTTCGTGTGACTTCTTTTCTGTTAGAGTCATATTCCAAATTTAGAACGAAGTTCGGACAAATTGCAAAGCCGATAAAGCTTCTATATTTCCGGTACGCTGCCCCCCCTCGGCTCGAGCTGCCCGCTCGGGTAAGTGAGGACTAGAACAATAAACCCAGGTTTTGAACCTAGAATAACTCAGCCTCATGTCGGATCCCTAGTAGGCACGTTTGTTTGCATCATGTGCATTTGACTTTGGGGACTCAACACAGGGGTTGAGTCCGTCTAGGATAGGTGTACCCAAAATAACAGACCATCTTGATGCATCCTATATGCTACATGTTGCATTTCTTCAAGGGTAAAAGGGTCATTTGGCGGACCAATGATAATTGAGGGCGAATGAAAAAAAAAATAAAAGAGAGGCTGAAGTGTGAAGATAAAGCGAGCTTGAAAATTCAAATTTTTTTTTTGCACTTTTTCATCATTTGTCGAAAATCAGAAAATCAAAAAAAAAAATCCAAAAAGATTTTGCATGTTTCGCCATTTTTCAAGAAAAAGCAAAAAAAAAAAGTGATTTCTACAAATTAGTGGTTTTTTTATTATTCTCGCCCGTATCCAATCTGCCTGAACTACGCGAACCTGATTCTCGTCTCTCGGGGCGGGATACGTAGGCAACCCACATAGGGTCCGGTCTTCCTAGTAAATCTTAGGTTCTTGGCTTTGCGGGGTCATAGCCAAATTTTGCACTTCTAGCCACCTTTTGGCCAAATAAGTCATTTTGCAAAAGTAGACTCAATCATGTCAACCATGTGTCTAGTAAGGAATATTTTATCTCACATAGTGTTGGTTTAAGTTTTCTTATACAGGTGTGGATTTATTTACCGGAGTTTAAGCATGACAGACACCCTGTGACCATCCAGTCAGGATCGCTCAGTCGGGAGTTGCTTAAGGAGATTTGTTTTATTTTTATGTCCTGAGGCTGTTGTTCATTTTATGTCGTCTTTTACTTTCTACTTTTGTACATTAATGTCAAGTCCTTTGTTATTGTTATTTTCTGCTTTATATTTTCCTTTATTTAAAATACTAATTCTAGAAATGGAAAAATTTCGAGGTTGTTTTTCTTTTAGGCAATTAATATCTAGGACTTAAAATTGATATTTTTATGTTCCCTTTAGTATATTAAGACCAAAAATTCAAAAAAAAAGAGAATTTTCTTTAGTACCCCTTTAAAAGTTTTCTTTTAAGATATTAAATCCAAAAAGATTTTTTGTTGAGGTTTTTCTTTGGGAAATTGATGAAAAATGACTTGAAATTTTTATTTTTTTATTTTAGGACATTGTACATATAAGGAAAAGAAAACAACAATACTTTTTCTTTGGTTTATTTTCAGAGTTTCTTCCTTAGGTAATCAAAAATTCAAATTCAAAAACAGTTTTTTTATCTTTTTCATTTCTTGTTTCGAAATCTTTTCTTCAAGATATCAAGTGAAAATTCAAAATATTTTTCTTTGCTCTAGCCTTTAGATTTCCTTCTTAAAAAAGAAAAGAAAAAATCAAAAAAATATTTTTTCTCTTGTAGGAATTTTCCTTAATAATTTCCTATAGAGTATTTATTTCAAAAAAAAGGGGAAAAAATATGTTCTCATTAAGCTTGAGTTTAGAATAGGTTATAGAGCATTCGGTCTAGAAAATTCAAAAAAAAAAGATTTGTTTCTTTTATTTCTCTTTTCTCATCGGATTAGTCACTAAGGTAAAAGGGGAAAAAGAAGAAGAGAATGAAAAAGGAAATGTTGGTTTGTTACTTCGTTCCCGATCTTCCAAAACTACGCAAAGATCTGATTCATGCGGCGTCATGATACGTAGGCAACCTACATAGGGTTCGATCGACTCATTCTTTTATTATTATTAAGAAATGAAATAAAAAAAACAAAAGAGAAGAAGAAAAAAAAGATGAAATCATGGGATGAGAGGGAGGAAAAAAGCGATAATAAGAAAGAAAAAAAGAGGAAAATGAGCGAGCTAAGAAGTGCGAGAAAAGAAAAGAAAAGAGAAGGTTCAAATGGACAAATTGGGATGATACCAAGTGACTTTATGACCCTCGAAATCATTCTAGAATCATTAATTGTTGCTAGGTGCATTGCACACAATGTGATATTTTTTGCTATTAAATGCCTTAATGCTAACGTGATAGCTTCATTTTGTTATATTCACAAAAGAAGGGTGGTTGGTTTGTGGTTCTTAAGGTAACTCATCCATTCAACACAAGGCCAAAGGGCAAGGTAGCCATGACTAGCAAAAACTTTGGCACAAGAGTTGTTGACCCGTCAAGGGAGTTTGTAGAGTCGGAGTCTGAATTGAAAGAGGAGTTCCAAAGGGTGAAACAGCAGATGGCAGAAATGTATCAGTCTTGGATCAGGGGGCATCCTCCACCTTCATTCCCTACTAACTATACTGAAAACCCTACAACTATCCTATCACTATCACAAGTCCAGTTTCCCACTGCTGTTGATATCTCCCCACAACCTTTTCACACTCCACCTCTCAAAAGCACATCATATCCCGCCCCTTTGACCACTCATGCTCTTGTAGTTCCTCCCCCAGCTACTTTTCCTCGATCCTCTAACGAGGTTGTGTTGAAAGTCCCTGATGCCCAACGCTATGCACCAGAACCAACTTTCAAAGTCTCAGATTCATACTCTCTCGCTCCTCATTTTGAGCCTCCCGGTGAAACTGAAAAGCTTGCTAAGACAGTGGAGCAAGATGAGATATCCAAGAAGGTGAAAATCTTAGAGCAGTCTTTAAGAAACATGCAAGGGATAGGGAGCCGGATGAGCGTGGCTTACAAAGACTTATGCTTGTTTCCTGACGTCCAACTGCCTGATGGGTTTAAGATGCCAAAGTTCGATTTATATGACGGGTATGGAGATCCCATGGCCCATTTGAGAGGCTACTGCAGTAAGATGAGAGGCGTCGGTGGGAAATACAAATTATTGAGGGCGTACTTTAGTCAAAGTCTGGGTGGGGCAGCTCTGGAGTGGTACACCCGCCAAGATGCTGGCAGGTGGTACACATGGGAAGATATGGCTCAGGCCTTTGCCATGCACTTTCAGTACAATATAGAAATTGTCCCAGATCGCATGTCCCTCGCCAAGATACAAAAGAAGCCTAATGAAAGCTTTAGGGAATACGGGCTCAAATGGAGAGAGCAAGCTGCCAGAGTCCATCCTCCCATGGAAGAAAAAGAGATGGTCGAGTACTTTCTTCAAGCTCAAGAACCAACTTACTTTGGGCATTTGATCACGACTGTGGGTAGGTATTTTAATGATGTGGTAAAAATGGGAGAAATGGTAGAAAATGGGCTGAAGTCTAGCAAGATCATGAGTTATTCTGCTTTAAAAGCCACAACACAAGCAATTCATAATGACACAGGAAGCTTGCTGGGTCAGAAAGAACACGATGATGTTGCCATGGTCGTTTCAGAGTCACGACATGGACCAAAGGGTACGCCTCACCAATATACCAAGCCTCAACTCCAACCCCAAACCTATCCCCGAGCTCCACATAATCCACCTTAGTATTATCCTCCGAACAATGTCTGGTCATCTGCCCAACTACCAGGTCACTCCCTATGGCGAGCGCCAGCACCACATAATGCATTCTTGCCTTCACAACGTTTTCGAGCACCCAAAAACCCTAGAAAATAGGGGCAGGGAAGGGAACAAAGGCAACGAAATAGTTTCACGCCAATTGGGGAGTCCTACACAAGCTTATTTGAAAGTTAAAGCATTCTAGCCTGATTGAGCCGCTCCTCGGCTATACTCCAGACCCATATGCAAAAGGCTTTGATCATACTGTACGATGCATGTACCACTCTAATGTCCAAGGTCATAGCATTGAAGATTGTCGTTCCTTGAAAAGGGAAATAGAAAGAATGATTCAAGAAGGGGTAATTGTGATCAATGACAGTGACAGGGAGCACGCAAACCCTCTTGGGAACTTGTTGACTGAAGTTGATGATATTGAAGTTAGTAATGGTCTTGGCAATATTGATGAGGAACTCAGTGGCTAAGATGTCGTTCTTGGTAATTGGAAAGACGCTCCATTTCTTGGTTAGCCGGAGAGGAGTTTTGGTGGTTTATTTTGTTGTCATTTCTATTGTCCGGGTTATTTTCAAAGTTGTAATCCGGATATTATCTTGTGACTCAAACCCTTCTATCCTTTTATTTTGCCTAGTTTGTTTAGTCATAGTAGCTCGTTTAGTGTTGTCTAGGTTTGTTCCAAGGTTGTAACCCCGATTTAGTCTGTTTGTTCTGTTGTTCAAACCCTTTCACCATCTGTCTAATGCAATTTTCTGTTTTCTATTATTTCTAGTCATTTTGTTTAGTTCTCTTTTCCTTTTATAGTTCTTTTCCTGTTAACTCTAGTGACATGACATGCACGCGTAATTCTCAGCCTGGTCTTAAAAAGTTAATTAAGTCATGAAGCAATAAAACAATTTTGAAGATGATAGGGACATTTGAGGGAAATAAGTAAAGGCATTTTGAGATCATTTCAAGCCCGAATTGCGTGAAACTGGGGCAGATAGAACATAGAGAAACCCTATTGAAATGCATCCTGCTGCATCAGGTTGAAGCCAAGGGCAATTTTTCCCCAAATTGACAGGGGTCGTTCATGGTAATGAGAGTGAGGGTGTTGTCCAATGGTGCTTTGTAGTTAACAGATGTAGAAAGTAAATGCGTGGATATGGTTATCAAGTCTGGTACAATCAAAAGATGATACAAATGTTTTCCTTGGTTTGTTTAATTATGTAGTTTGCACTTGACATGTTTTGGATATTGGAATGACGAATGCATTTTGTTCTGCTATCTAAACACTTTATCCTTCGTTATCCCTTTGAGCCTTATTTATTTTCTTTCATACCCCTCTTTTGGAATCAATAGCAAAGATCAGAAATGCAAGCGTGAAAGATAAGTAAAGGAAAAAGAGAAAAGAAAAGAAAAAAGATAACAAAACAACAAAAGGTGAAAAAAAGAGAAAAAAAAAGAAAGAGGAAGAAAAAGGAAAGAAAAAAATACAACAACAAAGGAATTTCTATGTCATGAACTATGTTCGACCTGACCTTTTAAGGATACGTAGGCAGCCTCACGGTTCGGTCTCATCAAAAGAAAATCCAAAAGTCCCCATGCAAGAAACTAGGGCAGAAGTTGTGGTAGTTGTAAGAAATCTGATTCCGAAAGTTATAATTTTGAACCCAATTGAGTTGTTTTGAGCCTTTTGATACCCTTTCTTCCTAACTCCATCCAAAAGCCCACATTACGGTCCAAAGAAAGACCTTCCGACCAGTCTTCGAGACATGCCAAGTCGAGCAAGCAGAGGTGATTCATATGAAGTGCAACACTCTAGTTCAAGCAAAAAAAAGGAGAGAATCTTATTGATGAAAACCCCCACGGGTACCGCAAGGCGATGAAAGATGAGAGAAATAAAAAGTGAGAGAGTCTTATTGGTGAAAACCTTCACGAACACCTTGAGGCGACTGTAAGATGAGAGAAAAGAACAAAACGAGAGAGGCTTGATGGTAAAAACCCTCTGGGCACTACAAGCCGAATAAGGATTGTGAATCAGATTGGATAATCGGAGCATTGAAGCCCAGTTTCATGGTTTAAGGGTACAACAAGAGTTGAACATCAGATTTGCTTCACAGAATAGGCCACAAGTGCATGTCATGGCTATTAGAGTTGGTATCCACGTCTGATAGGTTTCTACTTTGTAGTTTTCTTGTTAGGAATAATCTCTTCCCTTTGTCCTATACTCTATGCATTTTGTCTAGGTTACTCCCTCTTTTTGAGTCTGTTTGGTCAAAACAAGTGAGAAATGACTTCAAAATTTGCCACCGGCTTTCCAATTGCACAAAATGGGGTCTGGCTAGCACATCAAAGTGTCACAAGTCAGGAAAAACAACAAGAGCACTGAGTTGGTAACAATCAACATACTTTGGGATCCTTGTGAAACACAAAGGTTTGGTACATATCAAGTCATGGACAATGAAACGGGTGGATGGTATTAGGTGAAAAGATCAAAGGTATCTTCTGTGGTAAGATTGACAAAAATGGTTAACCAGTGACAAACGAGGTTTTCCAAGTAGAAATCAAAACTAGCATGGCAAGTGAAGGAGCAATAGACCTCAAGGCCAAGGCCAGTGGTTTAATTCAAGAAAGAACAACATACGTACTGAGTGGGTGGCAATTGTCGTACTTTGAGATTCATATGAAAACACAAGGGTTTGGTAAATGTCGGTTTATGAGCAATGCAATAGATAGAGGGTATTGGGTCTGAACGGAGAAAAGGTGTTTTCTGTGATATGGGTGACAGAGAAATTTGTTATTCAATAAGCAAGCAACGTCTTTCAAGGTGAAATCAAAGTTATAATGGCAAGTGAAGGAGCAATCGTCGCAAAGTTAAGGCCACAAACCAATCACCATATTTAAACTCACAAGTTTTCTTTGTCTGAAACAGGGACAAAAGCTGTATTCATATCAAAGCTGGGAAGCTTGAAATTTTCAGGTGTAATGCCCCAATTCTGCTTACGCAAAGGCTATTGAGAAGATCACACATAACCCGTAGGAGATGCACTTCCTAGTCTGGGTTTTCAAGTTATATTTTGTTGTAGGAGACACACTTCCTAAACTGAGATTTTACCCTTTAGGAGACGCACTTCCTAGTTTGGATCATATGAGTTTGAGTCACTAATGGTTTTACCCCTAGGAGACGCACTTCCTAGTCTAAGTCTTCCAAATTACATTTTGTTTTAGGAGACGCACTTCCTAATTTGATAGTTCATCCATAGGAGACGCACTTTCTAGTTTGATTCATTGATGTTTCACCCATAGGAGATGCACTTTCTAGTCTGGGTAGTTCAGGTTATATTTTTGTTTTAGGAGACGCACTTCCTAAATTGAGATTTCACCCCTAGGAGATGCACTTTCTAGTCTGGGTAGTTCAGGTTATATTTTTGTTTTAGGAGACGCACTTCCTAAATTGAGATTTCACCCTTAGGAGACACACTTCCTAGTGTGGGTAGTTCAAGTTATATTTTCGTTTTAGGAGACGCACTTCCTAAATTGAGATTTCACCCCTAGGAGACGCACTTCCTAGTCTGGGTAGTTCAGGTTGTATTGTTGTTTTAGGAGACACACTTCCTAAATTGAGATTTTCTCCTAGGAGACGCATTTCCTAGTCTGGTTCATTTAAGTTCATTCGTGGGAGACACACTTCCTAGTTTGAGTCATTAAAGTTTCACCCCTAGGAGACGCACTTCCTAGTCTGGGTTTTTCAGGTTATATTTTTGTTTTAGGAGACGCACTTCCTACATTGAACTTTCCCCTAGGAGACGCAATTCCTGGTTCCACGCACTAAAGTTATACCCTTAGGAGACACACTTCCTAGTATGAGTTTTTTTAGGATACCCTTTTAGGAGACGCACTTCCTAGTTTGGATCGTATGAGTTTTAGTCACTGAAGTTCTCACCCCTAGGAGATGTACTTCCTAGTCTCGGTCATTTAAATTTATTCCTAGGAGACACACTTCCTAGTTTAAGTCATTAATGTTCCACCCCTAGGAGACGCACTTCCTAGTCTTGGTATTTCAAGTTATATTTTGATTTACAATATTGCTAACAACTCACAAATCTTCCTAGTGCAAACTGGGGGAAGAAAATTTTCTTTGTTTTGTCTATTTTGTTGTAATCAGGCATCCACCTGGAGAACAAGGGGAGACAAATTAAGTTTCTAGGGAAAGCAGTTTCGAAGGAAGGCAGTTCAAGTTTCAGGGGAAATGGTTCAAGGTGCAAGGGAAAATAGTGTCAAGTAACAAGAGAAGACGGTTCGAGTTCAGCAGTCAGGAGCCCGCCTGGAGAACAAGGGAGTACAATTCAAGTTTTAGTTTTCAAGTTCTTATTGATATTTGGTAATGTGATTCGTTTTACACTTACATATGTTCCCAGATACCCAAACTGGGGCAGAAAAATTTCCTTTGTTTTCGTCTATTTTGGTTGAATTCAGGAGCTCGCCTGAAGAGCAGGGTATACATTTCAAGTTAGCAGTCAGGAGCCCTCCTGGAGAGAAAGGAATACATTTCAAGTCTAGCAATCAGGTACCCACTTGGAGAACAGGGAGAAGTAGTTCAAGTTTAGCAGTCAGGAGCTCCCCTGGAGAGCAGGGAATACATTTCAGTCTTTACATTTTTCAAGTTTTGACGTTGGGAGCCCGCCCATATAACAGAGGAATACATTGAAGCTTGAAGTCAGTAAAGAGGAGGGTTACAACAAAAATTCCCAGCAGAAATCAGAAGGAAGACCACAAGTCGAGCCAGAAGTAAAGAAACAACGGAGGAAGCACAAATCAACAAGGCAGCATCAGTCACAAGATCAAGTTTGGAAATAAATCTTTGTAAAGCATAGATTATAGCTTAGTCTAGCTTCTTTATTTTTGTCATGGTGTAATAAGGAGGTCAGTAGGAAGTATCAGCAGCAGCAGCAGCAGTAACAGCAAAACCGCAGCTTCATGGTAGTCCCAGCTACCAAAACTTCCCAAACTACATTGACCTGATTCCTTTATAGCCAAGGATATGTAGGAAACCTTTGAAGCAGAGGTTCGGTCAAATCTTTCAAAAACGCTGCCCCACGGGGTATTCAAACAGGCAAAAATCGCTCGTATCCGCTCAGTTTATCTTTGCACGAAAACTCTTCATATTTTCGGACAAAGAGGGGCAGCTGTGAGCACGCGATTTTTTGCCTCATATGAATTACTCCAAAAGAATTCCCAAAATTAGGTCTTTTCTTTAATTATGTGTTATTTTTAGGAATTATTGTGTGATTTCCCTGATTGTTCGCATATATTTGTGTGCATGTTTAATTTTGTTAATGCATTAAAAATACAAAAATATAGCATTTTCATTTGAGATTTGATTTTTACATTTTTTGGAATTAATTAATAATTAGATGTTTTACAAAAATGAAAATTCAAAAAAAAATATAACATATTTTTGTAATTTTAGTCAAATTGTGTGATTTTCTTTTAATTTGGCATTTAATTATTTGTGATAATTATTAGTATTTTTAAGTTAATTTGGTATTTTATAATTAATTAGGATTTTAGTTTTAATTGTTGAAAAGCAAAAGGAAAAGAAAATTGAAAAGGAAAAGAGAATAAGAAGAGGAAAATCTGGTTGGGCCAATTTAGCCAGGCCCAAAACCAAAACTCAGCCAAACCCAAAGAGAATAAGAATAGGAAAATCTGGTTGGGCCAATTTAGCCAGGCCCAAAACCAAAACTCAACCAAACCCATTGAGAATAAGAAGAGAAAAATCTGGTTGGGCCAATTTACTAATTGAGAAGCTTCTAATAGTGGTAGGGTAATATTTGCATTATCAAATTAACTAAAAGCACTAATTGAGTGGACAATTAAGTGGATGATTAAAGAAATAAAAAGTTGAATTGGTTGTGGAAAATGCACTAATTGAATGCCCATTTAAGGGAGCTGAAAATCAGATTAGAGAAGAAAAAAAAAGAGGGGGGCGGAGAGAGCGGTATACACTCGATATACACTCTGGATACACTGGATATACAGGATCAGAGAGCTAAGAAAACTTGGAAGAGATTCTGAGAGAGGAAGAACATTAAAAGAGGGTAGAAGGCTAGGAAATTCGTAAAGGAGAAGAAAAAAGGGGGCGGAGAGAGAGGTATACATTTGATATACACTATGGATACACTGGATATACAGGGGCAGAGAGCCAAGAAAACATTCTAAAAATACTGGAAAAAAAAAACTGGAATTTACTGTTTCATTGATTTCTATTTTTGGTTTTCAATTTTGAATTGGCTGAAACCATCTTCCATATACTGTTTCATTGAACTATCTGGGGTTAATAGCTGGATTAAAACTGGGACAGTTTTGTTGCTGATGGTGATTGCTGTTGTTTTTACTTCTGATCTCACCCCCTTTTGACTTTCATTTCCAGGTATTCCTTCATACCCTTTGCTAACAAATGAAGTGCCACAAGTTGGAACCATATTGAATTTGTATACAGATTTGGATGTTCGAATTGGATTTGAATAAGAGTCTTGTTTGAATGTTAAATTCTATTAGCTTCTCCTGTTTATACTTTTGTTTTCTTGTTATGATTCATGTGTTAAGTTGTCCAACTATGCTCAAGGTATAAATTGTATACAACAATAGCTCCTACTGAAATTTTGGCTATGTATGTATAGATTGCCTGGTTTTAACTGTAACCAATTGATGTTTCCATATAGTTTATGCCTTAGTTTAAAAGGGGATTATTGTTGATTGATATATATATAAAGTTCTTATTCATGCCCCGACTCGTTTTTTTCCCCTCCTCAACGGTTAAAAAGATGATGAGAGATCACTGGTAGGTATGGCTTCAGGGATTCGATCCTGAAGTCCTTGCTTGCAGCCGACAATGCCAAAATATTCAGGCCCTTCCGCTAATAAAATGGTTTAATAAAGCCTTGTTATTTGGAAGGGACTTCTCAAGTACTTTAGTGTTAAATAATTAGGGTCTTAAAAAATGGAAATTTGAGGCAAGCCATAGTTAGACACTTAGTAACAAATAGCTCTTGTGTTAATTTCATAACGTAGAGGTAAAATAATAAATATTCCTAGAGAAACCTTTAGGGCCGTTTAAAATATTATCGTGATTGTGGACATGTTTAGTTCTTGAACAATACTAATTAATTAGGACTTTTTCTTTTATTATTAGAGACAAACTAAGTAAAAAATTGTAGTTTGCTTTAGGTTGGCCTTTAAATAATAAATGAGGCGAGCCCTGCTAAACAAAAATGCATAAATTGCGGGGTCCTCTTAAATGTCTATAATAAAATACTTAGAATTCGAGATGGGCCGTTTAGCGAATTTCACAGCCCTTCCCAAAGATAATAACGCATTAGCCACTTTAGGTGCGCTTTTAATAATTTACCTTCTTAAACTCGGGTGTGTATTTCATGTAACCCAAATCAAATCCCGAAAACGTTGAATAAAATGTGTTCAGAATTGCGGGTGCATTTCATGTGACGCAATCCAAAGACACATTTTAAACGACGTTCAATTTTCTCTAAAAATAATTGAATAAAAGCGGTCGAAAGCTAAAATTGGCACATAGGTTCAATATGTATTAAAATCAGATAAATAAGCTGAATATGACAGTTGAGCGACCGTGCTAGAACCACGGAATCCGGAAATGCCTAACACCTTCTCCCGGGTTAACAGAATTCCTTACTCGGATTTCTGATTTGCGGACTGTTAAACAGAGTCATATTTTCCTCGATTCGGGATTCAATTGGTGACTTGGGACACCATAAATCTCCCAAGTGGCGACTATGAATTTCGTAAAATAAATCCCGTTTCGATTGTCCTTTAATTAGAAAAACTCCATTTATATATACCCTTTTCCGGGGTGTAGGTGAAAAAGGAGGTGTGACAAGTGGTATTGGAAGGTTTCCGAAATTCGTATATAACTAAAGACTGAGATCTTGCTAAGGATGATACTGAGGCTTTGATGGGGGATATTGCTTATCGACTATCCGAAGAAATGGTTCAGTTCGTTAGTGATGGGGTCAGCATGACAATGGAAGTAATTGGTCATTTTGAATGAGAATTCTCTACTAGCATTTGTGGCAGCACTCTTAGATTGGACGGTCCGTGTGACTCGGTTGAGTTGGGGAGGTGCAGTCTTGATGGCTTAGTTGTGCGCGGGCTGACCTCGGAGGGTTCTTAATGGTTCGACAAAGGCTTGAGTTGGTTGTCTACTATAGGCGTAAGGAATATATGGTACATTGTGACTTTCTACTGAATAGGTATCCAAAATTAACAGAGTGTTGACCTTGTTGGCTATCATATGTGTAACAACCCGGTCGGTCATTTTTAGAATTTACGCCCCGATCCCCTATTAACTGCTTTCCCCAAGTTTATTTCTGCTATTTTGATTTGCCGGGATGTTCGGTTTTGAGTTTCAGAGAGTTTTTGGACACTTAGTCCCTAAATAAGAGCTTAAGTGTTGGAAAGTTGACCATAGTCGGAACAGTGTGAAACCAGCCTTGGAATGGAAATCTGATGATTCTGTTAACTCCATTGGGTGATTTCAGTTTCGGGAGCGTATTCAAATTTTGTTTTGGAGATCCTTAGCTAATTTAGGCTTGAAATGCCAAAAGTTGAAGTTTTGAAACTTTCTGGTTTAATAGTGAGATTTTGATCCGAAGGTCGGAATGGAATTCCGAGAGTTGCAGTAGTTCCGTTATGTCATTTGGGATGTGCGTGCAAAGTTTCAGGTCATTCGAACGAGGTTTGGTAGACTTTTTGATCGAAAATGTGTTTTTAGAGTTTTTGGAAAGTTTAAGCTTGAATTCGATGAAAAGTAGGTGTTTTGATGTTGTTTATGGCGTTCTGAAGGTTGGAACAAGTTTGAATGAAGTTATGGGATATGTTAATAGGTTTGGTTGAGTTCCCGGGGGCCTCGGGTGTGTTTCGAATGCTCAGCGGATCATTTTTGGAACCTGTTGAATTGCTGAACTTCTGGTATCTGGTTTTCTTCTACGCGATCGCAGCCTTCTCTTTGCGATCGTATAGTGTAAGCCCGGAGGGGGCCCAATTCCTTCTTCGCGATCGAATGATTTGGCTCGCGATCGCATAGTGCTGCCCCTTCCTTCTTCGCGTTCGCATAGAAGAAATTGAGTCGGTGGCTCAGTGGCCAATTTTCCTCTTCGTGTTCGCATGGAATGGGCCGCGAACGCGTAAGCCGTATTTCTCCTCTTCTGCAATCGCATGAGTCTGGTCGCGATCACATAGGCCATTCCAAGGCCATTCATTTTTTCTTCTTCGCGATCGCGTTCCATTTCTTGCGATCGCAATGAACAAAGGCCTGGACAGAATGTTAAGTTCTGAAAATGGAAATTCATCCCATTTTCCGATTTTGACTATTTGGAGCTCGGGGAGAGGCGATTTTCGGGAGATTTTGAGAGAAATAATGGGGTAAGTATTCTTAACTTAATTTTAGTTAGATTACTCGAATCTATTACAAGTTTTGGCATTAAATCTGTGAATTTAGTTGGAAAAGTTTAGAAAAACCTCTCGGATAGATTCGAGGATTTGAGGGTCGAAATATTATGGGATTTGAATAATTTTTGTATGGTTAGACTCGTGAGAGTGCGAGGTTTCTGGAAATATAAATTTCACCCGATTTCGAGACGTGGGCCTGAGGGGCATTTTGGTCATTTTACATAATTTTGCGTATTAGCATAGAATTTAATTGTAGAATCAGTTACTTGAAGTGTTATTTACATTTTGAAATTTAATTGAATAGATTTGGACCATTTGGAGTCGAATACTTGTGGCAAGAACGCGGTTTCGGATTGATTTTGAGCCGGTTCGAGGTAAGTGGCTTGTCTAACCTTGTGTGGAGGACTCTCCCCTTAGGATTGGTATTGTGGTAATTGAAATGCCTTGTACGTGAGGTGACGGGTGCGTACTTATGCTAATTGTTGAAAATCCTATTTTCATTAAAAATAACCTAAATTGTATTATTCCTTTCTTGTTTACACTAGTTGAAATTTAAGCCTGATGTTAGTCTAGAGAAGCATGTCTAATTGACTTAATTGATGTACTTGCTCAAGATGCCTTATTTGGATTATGTGCAACATGCTAGGATAGAAATACCTGCTTTACCTTGATATGGAATTTGAATTTAATTGTGTATTCTTCGTATTGTTGTTGTGTATTTACTTTGGGACTACGAGACGGTATCCCGGGAGATCCCCTTGTTTGTTTAGTTTGGGACTACGGGTTAGATTCCCGAGAGATCCCCCTGCACAATAACTTTGGGACTACGGATTAGATTCTCGGGAGATCCCCCTGCACATTACTTTGGGACTACGGGTTAGATTCCCGTGAGATCCCCCCGCACATTTACTTTGGGACTACGGGTTAGATTCCCGGGAGATCCCCCCACACATTTACTTGGGGACTACGGGTTAGATTCCCTGGAGATCCCCCCACACATTTACTTTGGGACTACGGGTTAGATTCCCGGGAGATCCCCCTGCACATTTAATTTGGGACTACGGGTTAGATTCCCAGTAGATCCCCGCGCACTATGAGTTGGACTACAGATTAGATTCCCGGGAGATCCATCGGATATGTATATATGGGACTACAGTTCGGTATCCTAGGAGATCCCCGATTGTTATTATTGGTGCTGAGCTATATTTTCTTTCCCGTGTTTACCTTGTTGTTGTATAGTTGATGTTGCTCTGTACATCCTGTGTTATTTTACTGCTGTACTCATTAATACCGTTTTGTTCTATACTGTTGATCTTTATATTTTATTTATCCTCAGTAGGTCCCTGACCTTCCTCGTCACTACCCAACCGAGGTTAGGCTTGACACTTACTAAGTACCGCTGTGGTGTACTCATGCCCTTTCTGCGCATGTTTTCATGTGCAGATCCAGGTACCGCTACTCAGGCCTACCATTAATGAGGGAGGCGACTGCTATAGAGATTTCGAGGTACATCTTCCGCGTCCGCAGACCGATGAGTCCCTTTCTATTCCTGTTTTAGTATTTACCCTTCTGTATTTTCTATTCTATTTAGATATTCTGGAGTTAGAGCTATGTAGTACTTCTTAGCTTGTGATTCGTGGGTTTTCGGGTCTTGGTTTTAGATATTGGTTTTGAGATTTACATATATGATGTATGTCGAGCGGCACATTTAAACACTGTTATTACTTTATTCTGTTTTAAATTGTTTTACTTCCGCAAGTTTGGTTTTTCTTCTGCAATTTAGGCTTACCTAGTCGTAGAGACTAGGTGCCGTCACGATGGTTCATGGAGGGTGAACCGGGGTCGTGACAAGTTGGTATCAGAGCTCTAGGTTCATAGGAGTCATGAATCACAAGTCGGTTTATTAGAGTCTCACTGATCGGTACGGAGACGTTTGTACTTATCTACTAGAGGCTATATAACTGTTAGGAAAATTTCCACTTCATTTGATTTCCTTGTCGTGCGATATTTTGACATCACAATTCTAAACTTCTGTCTTCTATTCTCTCACAGATGGTGAGGACACGTGCTACCCGAGATGATCAGGCACTTGCGCCCCTTACTGTAGCCGTCAGAAGCCGGGGCCGAGGTTGAGGCCGAGGACGTGCATGTGGTGCAGCCAGAGTACCTGTGTGAGCTGCCGCCAAGGTACCACCAACGGTTCCAGCCGGAGTCCATACACCGGACACGCCTACTACTACTGCTCCTCCAGCTCTTCAGGAGACTCTAGCACAGTTCATGAGCATGTACGCCACTCTGGCTCAGGCAGTGTTGCTTCCCCTTATTGCAGCCCCATCCCAGACCGGGGGAGGAGCACAAACTCCCGTCGCCCGCACTCCCGAGCTACGAGTTCATGTTGATCAGGTCCCAGAGGTTATTCCTGTACCGCCTGCAGTGCCAGTTCAGTTCGAGGATAGGGCAGCTGTTTTAGAGGATAAGCAGTGGAGACTTGAGAGGTTCAAGAAGTATAAGCCTCATGTTTTCAGTGGTTTAACATCAGATGATGCTCTAAGATTTTTGGATGAGTGCCACCGTATTCTTCGTACCATGGGTATCTCAAGATCGAGTGGGGTTTCGTTAACCACTTTCCAACTTCGAGGAGCCGCCTATGAGTGGTGGCGCACTTATGAGTTAGGTAGTCCGGATGAAGCAGTTTCCCTTACTTGGACTCAGTTTTCAGATCTGTTCTTGACGGAATATGTTCCTCAAAGCCTTAGGGATGCATGGCGCACATAGTTTGAGCATTTGCGCCAGGGCGCTATGACTATTTCAGAGTATGTTATCCGTTACACCAGTTTGGCTAGGCATGCACTGGACCTGGTTTCTACTGTCTGTGAGAGGGTTCACCAGTTTATTGAGGGCCTTATTCCCAACATCAAATCTAGCATGGCTCGTGAGTTAGAGATAGAGATTTCTTATCAGTAGGTGGTGAGAATTTATAGGAGGATTGAGGGTATGCATGCTAGGGAGAGAGAGGAGAGGGAGGCCAAGAGGTCTCGAGAATCAGGCCATTATTATGGTGCCCTTACCCCAACTGCATGTCGTCATGGTAGGGGTTATATGAGTCACCCTGTTCATTCAACTCTTCCAGCAGCCAGTAGTGCTCCAGCTCCTCTCAGATCTCAGGAGCCTTATTATGCACCTCCGGTTTCTAGCGCGCCTCCCGAGAGGGTTGTTTTCAGAGGTCAGTCCAGTAGACTGGCCTGAGCCAATCACAACCACCACATCCTCCCAGAGCTTGTTTTGAGTGTGGTGACACATGTCATATGGTGAGGGATTGCCCCAGACTTTGGAGGGGTGCACCTCCACAGACTTCCCAGCCACAACGTGCCCCGCAGAGTTCTGGTCACAGCTCCAGTTGCTACCCCACCTGCTCATCCAGCTAAAGGTGGAGGTCGGGGAGGTAGAGGTTGCCCCAGAGGAGGAGTCTAAGCCAGATACTATGCCCTTCCTGCCCGTACCGAGGCTGTTGCCTCCGATTCTGTCATCATAGGTACTATACTGGTTTGTTACATAGAGGCATCATTTCTATTCGATCCAGGCTCTACTTATTCTTATGTGTCCTCTCATTTTTCTCCGTATTTGGGTGTATCTCGGGATTCTTTGAGTGCCCCTATTTATGTTTCTACTCATGTGGGAGATTCTCTTGCTGTGGATTGCATTTATCGGTCATGTTTGGTTGCTCTTAGTGGTTTTGAGACCAGAGCCGATTTATTGTTACTCAACATGGTTGATTTTGATATTATCTTGGTCATGGACTGGTTGTCGCCCCATTATGCTATTCTTGATTGTCATGGCAAAACTGTGACGCTGGCTATGCCAGGTGTACCGCATGTTGAGTGGAGGGTGATTTAGATTACACTCCCACTAGAGTTATTTCTCTTCTTAAAGTTCAGCGTATAGTTGAAAAGGGGTGTGACACATATTTAGCTTATGTGAGAGATGTCAGTATTGATACTCCTTCAGTTGATTCAGTTCCAATAGTATGGGATTTTCCCGATATGTTTCCAGCTGATCTTCTAGGCATGCTGCCTGATAGAGATATTGATTTTGGCATTGATCTATTGCCGGGCACTCAACCCATTTCTATTCCCCCATATCGTATGGCTCCTCCTGAGTTGAAGGAGTTGAAGGATCAGTTACAAGAATTGCTTGATAAGGGTTTTATTTGGCCTAATGTATCACCTTGGGGTGCTCCTGTCTTGTTTGTGAAGAAAAAGGATGTTTCTATGCGTATGTGTATTGATTATCGCCAATTGAACAAGGTTACAGTGAAGAACCGTTATCCTTTGCCTCGTATTGATGATTTGTTTGACCAGCTTCAGGGCGTACAAGTATTTTCTAAGATTAATTTGCGCTCAGGTTAACATCAATTGAAGATTCGGGAGCCAGATATTCTGAAGATTGCTTTCAGGACTCGGTATGGTCATTACGAGTTCCTCGTCATGTCATTTGGGCTGACCAATGCCCCAACAGTCTTTATGCATCTGATGCACAGTATATTTTGGCCATATCTCGACTCTTTTGTAATTATCTTTATCGATGATATTCTGGTGTATTGTCGGAGTCGGGAAGACCATGAGCAGCACCTGATGACTGCGCTTCAGATTTTGAGAGAGAAGAAGTTGTATGCTAAGTTCTTGAAATGTGAGTTTTGGTTGGATTAAGTGGCATTCTTAGGCCACGTGGTATCAAGTGAGGGTATTTAGGTGGATCTGAAGAAGATAGAGGCCGTGCAGAGTTGGCCCAGACCATCATCAGCTACAGAGATCCGCAGTTTCCTTGGTTTGGCGGGTTACTACCGTCGTTTTGTGGAGGGGTTTTCATCGATTACAACCCCTATGACCAGATTGACCCAGAAGGGTGCTCCATTTCAGTGGACGGAGGAGTACGAGGTGAGCTTTCAGCTGCTCAAGACAGCTTTGACCACAGCCTCAGTTTTGATATTGCCTACAGATTTGGGGTCTTATACGGTCTATTGTGATTCCTCAAGGATTGGCCTCAGAGAGCGATGTTGATGCAGGACAGTAGGGTGATTGCCTACGCATCCAGACAGTTGAAGATATATGAGAAGAATTACCCTATTCATGACCTTGAGTTAGCCGCTATTGTTCATGACTTGAAGATTTGGCGCCATTATTTATACAGGGTTCCCTGTGAGATTTATAATGACCATCGGAGCTTGTAGCACTTGTTCAAGTAAAAGGATATAAATTTGCACCAGTGGAGGTGGTTAGAGCTGCTGAAGGACTATGATATCACTATTTTATATCATCCGGTCAAGGCCAATGTGGTGGCCGATGGCTTGAGTCGCCGGGCAGAGAGTTTGGGGAATTTGGCTTATCTACTAGCATCAGAGAGGCCTATGGCGATGGATATTCAGGCCTTAGCCAGCCAATTTGTGAGGTTGGATCTTTCGGAGCCTAGTCGGGTTCTAGCTTGCGTGGTTTCTCGGTCTTCTTTATTTGATCGTATCAAAGAGCGGCAGTATGATGACCCTCATTTGCTTGTCCTCAAGGACAAGGTTCAGCATGGCGATGCCAGAGATGTCACTATTGGTGACGATGGGGTACTGAGGATGCAGGGTCGGATTTGTGTATCCAATACTGATGGGCTTTGAGAGTTAATTTTAGAGGAGTCCCATAGTTCGCGGTATTCCATCCATCCGGGTGCCACGAAGATGTATCAGGATTTGAGGCAGCACTATTGGTGGAGACGGATGAAGAAAGATATAGTTGGTTTCGTAGCTAGGTGCCTCAATTGACAGCAGGTGAAGTATGAGCACCAGAGACCAGGTGGGTTGCTTCAACAGATAGAGATTCCGGAGTGGAAGTGAGAGCAGATCACCATGGACTTTGTAGTTGGACTCTCACGGACTTTGAAGAAGTTTGATGCTATTTGGGTAATTGTGGATCGGCTGACCAAGTCTGCTCATTTTATTCTTGTGTGTATTACCTATTCTTCGGAACGGTTGGCAGAGATTTATATCCGGGAGATTGTTCATTTGCATGGTATTCCAGTGTCCATCATCTCAGATAGGGGTACTCAGTTTACATCACGGTTTTGGAGGGCCGTTCAGTAGGAGTTGGGTACTCGGGTGGAGTTGAGCACAACATTTCACCCTCAGACGGATGGACAGTTCGAGCGCACTATTCAGATTCTTGAGGATATGCTCTGTGCGTGTGTGATTGAGTTTGGAGGGTCTTGGGATCAGTTCTTGCCATTGGAAGAGTTTGCTTACAACAACAGTTATCAGTCTATCATTTAGATGGCACCGTATGAGGCTTTATATGGTAGGCGGTGTAGATCTCCGGTGGGTTGGTTTGAGCCGGGCGAGGCCAGATTATTGGGCACAGACTTAGTTCAGGATACTATGGAGAAGGTTAAGGTCATTCAGGATAGACTTCGTACAGCTTAGTCTCAACAGAAAAGTTACACGGACCAGAAGGCTCGTGATGTTTCCTATATGGTTGGAGAGTGGGTCCTGCTTCGGGTTTCGCCTATGAAGGGCGTTATGAGATTCGGGAAGAAAGGGAAGCTGAGTTCGAGGTTTATTGGCCCTTTTGAGATATTGAGGCATGTTGGGGAGGTTGCTTATGACCTTGCTTTACCTCCCAGTTTGGCAGGAATTCACCCGGTATTTTATGTTTCGATGCTCCGTAGGTATCACGGTGATCCGTCGCACGTGTTGGATTTCAGTTCCGTCCAGTTGGACAAGGATCTATCTTGTGTTGAGGAGACAGTGGCCATACTGGACAGTCAGGTTAGAAAGCTGAGTTCAAAGAATGTTGCATCCGTGAAAGTTCAATGGCAAGGCCAACCGGTCGAGGAGGCAACCTGGGAGGCTGAGCAGGATATGTGCAGCCGATACCCTCATCTTTTCACTACTTCAGGTATGTCTCTATGCTCATTCGAGGATGAACGAATGTTTAAGTGTGGGAGGATGTAACGACCCGACCGGTTGTTTTTAGAATTTATGCTCCGATCCCCTATTAACTGCTTTTCCCAAGTTTATTTTTGCAATTTTGATTTGTCGGGATGTTCGGTTTTGAGTTTCGGAGAGTTTTTGGACACTTAGTCCCTAAATGAGAGCTTAAGTATTGGAAAGCTGACCATAGTTGGAACAGTGTGAAGACGACCTTGAAATAGAAATCCGATGGTTCCGTTAGCTCCGTTGGGTGATTTCGGGTTTGGGAGTGTATTCGAATTTTGTTTTAGAGGTTCGTAGCTAATTTAGGCTTGAAATGCCGAAAGTTGAAGTTTTGAAAGTTTCCGGTTCGATAGTGAGATTTTGCTCTGAGGGTCGGAATGGAATTCCAGGAGTTGCAGTAGTTCCGTTATGTCATTTGGGATGTGCGTACAAAGTTTCAGGTCATTCGGATGAGGTTTGGTAGAGTTTTTGATCGAAAATATGTTTTTAGATTTTTTGGAAAGTTTAAGCTTGAATTCGATGAAAAGTAGGTATTTTGATGTTGTTTATGGTATTCCGAAGGTTGGAACAAGTTTGAATGAAGTTATGAGATATGTTCGTAGGTTTGGTTGAGGTCCCGGGGGCCTCGGGTATGTTTTGGATGCTCAACGGGTCATTTTTGGAACCTGTTGAATTGCTGAACTTCTGGTATCTGGCTTTCTTCTACGCGATCGCAGCCTTGTCTTCGCGATCGCGTAGTGTAATTCCGGAGGGGGCCCAATTCCTTCTTCGCGATCGCATGGTTTGGCTCACAATCGCATAGTGCTGCCCCTTCCTTCTTCGCGTTTGCATTCGCGTCCTCGCGCTCGCATAGAAGAAACTGAGCCGGTGGCTCAGTGACCAATTTTCCTCTTCTCGTTCGCATGGATTGGGTCGCGAATGCGTAAGCCGCGTTTCTCCTCTTCTGTGATCGCATGCATCTGGTCGCGATCGCATAGGCCATTCCAGGGCCCTTAATTTTTTCTTCTTCGCGATCGCGTTCCATTTCTGGCGATCGCAATGAACAAAGGCCTGGACAGAATGTTAAGTTCTGAAAATGGGACTTCATCCCATTTTTTGATTTTGACAATTTGGAGCTCGGGGAGAGGCGATTTTTGGGAGATTTTTGAGAGAAACAACGGGGTAAGTATTCTTAACTTAATTTTGGTTAGATTACTCGAATATATTACAAGTTTTGGCATTAAATCTGTGAGTTGGAAAAGTTTAGAAAATCCTCTCTGATAGATTCGAGGATTTGAGGGTCAAAATGTTATGGGATTTCGATAATTTTGGTATGGTTAGACTCGTGAGAGTGCGAGGTTTCTGAAAATATAAATTTCACCCGATTTCGAGATGTGGGCCCGAGGGGTATTTTGGTCATTTTACATAATTTTGCGTATTAGCATAGAATTTAATTGTAGAATCAGTTACTTGAAGTGTTATTTACATTTTGAAATTTAATTGAATAGATTTGGGCCATTTGGAGTCGAATACTCGTGGCAAGAACTCGGTTTCAGATTGCTTTTGATTCAGTTCGAGGTTAGTGGTTTGTCTAACCTTGTGTGGGGGACTCTCCCCTTAGGATTGGTGTTGTGGTAATTGAAATTCCTTGTACATGAGGTGACGGGTGCGTACTTGTGCTAATTGTTGAAAATCTTATTTTCATTAAAAATAGCCTAAATTGTATTATTCCTTTCTTGTTTACACTACTTGAAATTTAAGCCTGATGTTAGTCTAGAGAAACATGTCTAATTGACTTAATTGATGTACTTGCTCAAGATGCCTTATTTGGATTATGTGCAATATGCTAGGATAGAAATACCTGCTTTACCTTAATATAGAATTTGAATTTAATTGTGTATTCTTTATACTGTTGTTGTGTATTTACTTTGGGACTACGAGACGGTATCCCGGGAGATCCCCTTGTCTGTTTACTTTAGGACTACGGGTTAGATTCCCGGTAGATCCCCGCGCACTATGAGTTGGACTACGGGTTAGATTCCCAGGAGATCCATCGAATATGTATATATGTGACTACATGACGGTATCCTGGGAGATCCCCGATTGTTATTATTGGTGTTGAGCTGTATTTCCTTTCCCGTGTTTACCTTGTTGCTGTATAGTTGATGTTGCTCTGTACATCCTGTATTATTTTACTGCTGTACTCATTTATACCGTTCTATTCTATACTGTTGATCTTTATATTTTATTTAAACCCTCAGTAGGGCCCTGAACTTCCTCGTCACTACCCAACCGAGGTTAGGTTTGGCACTTACTGAGTACCGTTGTGGTGTACTCATGCCCTTTCTGCGCATGCTTTTCATGTGCAGATTCAGGTACCGCTACTTAAGCCTACCATTATTGAGGGAGGTGACTACTATAGAGACTTCGAGGTACATCTGCCGCATCCGCAGACCGAGGAGTCCCTTTCTATTCCTGCTTTAGTATTTAGCCCTTCTGTATTTTATGTTCTATTTAGACATTCCAGAGTTAGAGCTATGTAGTACTTCTTAACTTGTGATTCGTGGGTTTCCGGGTCTTGGTTTTAGATATTGATTTTGAGATTTACATATATGATGTATGCCGAGCGGTACATATAAATACTGTTATTACTTTATTCTGTTTTAAATTATTTTACTTCCGCAAGTTTGGTTTTTCTTCCGCAATTTAGGCTTACCTAGTCGTAGAGACTAGGTGCCGTCACGATGGTTCACGGAGGGCGAACCGGGGTCGTGGCAATATGTGAAGGGTGTGCATTTTTGGAAGGGACCTTGAGTTTTTGTTTGCGGGTGTGTGACTAGCAGCATGGTGATTATTGGGTTTTGAGGCTTTCGGGGTTCATGTTTTGATACGCGTCCAGAAATTCTATATGGGTGCTTCAGCAGAATAATAGGGCGTGAGTGATATATCACCTATTTGATTTGCGTAGTTGAGTTGGGTATGAAAATTTCGGTATTCCTGAGGTTTTGGGCTAGATGCCCTCATGAATGGACTATTTCCTGTTTGCGGATCTTGAAGAAATGTCGAGAATGGAATAATTAATAGCATGTGTTATCGATAAGTTGTTGTGGATCTTTTTTCTAATTGGGAAGGTCAGAATTTGGTTGGGACTTTGAAAGTATTTATTTGTAACGTTACTTTCTTTAGACCACTTTGAAATCCACCAAGGAACACCAACTTCATAATGTTTCTGCACTCTTCCTTTTATGTAACAGAGATTATTTCCAAGTTTGGTAGGCTTTTGGGCCAAATCAAGATTGGACAAATTAGATATTAACGCTTTGTGGTTGTAGCAATTAGGGACGCATTTATGCTGTTTTACGTTACCGGATTTATCTAACCCATTAATTTTGATACGGAATATAAATTTATGTACATAAATTCATTAAATTGCAACAAATATAGTAGATATGGAACTGTAATTTTAAAAATATAATGAATTTGATTCAAAAAATTGTAAAGGTTAAAATTCATAGAGCTTAAATCCTAAATTCGTTTCTGGCAGCAACTCTAGTTAAATTCATAGTGGAGCACCCAGGACTTTAAAATCTGCCACTGTTCTCAAGAGCATTCTTACGAAGTTCATCTAAGTCGTCAGGATATAATTCAGTCATTCTCATTATTAGTCTGATGTCAAAAATGGGAATGAGTCAATTTGATTCAAACAAACAACTCCATGAAGCAAATCAGTCGTTGCTTCGTCAAAAAGCTCATTGAGTTCTTGAAGTTTCCAATCATTAACTTTACAAAACACATCAACGTGATAATGATGAAAGACAGTATGAACAACAAGTATGTGCTATGTTTGCAATATTCTCTTTGCTACTTGAACAAGTAACATAGAGTTTGCAGTAGCTTGTAGCTTGTTTTTTTTTTTCTTCCTATAGAGATACATTAAGCTCATTTGTGATTCTCAAAATAACTGTCAATAAATACAACAAGCTAGGCAACCTTAAATGTTTTACAAGCTTCAAGATATACCGATGCTCGAGCTCTACTACCTAAAGTACCTGCATCTTCAACAAGAGTATCAAGTACATCAACAATAGAGTCAAACATACAAATAAAGTTTCCAAATGACTTGTAGTGAGATCCCCGACGAGTGTCGCCAGCCAGCTCTAACAAGACCAATTTCTTGATTCAAGCCTCTACATGTTTCAGCACTGTCCAAGGGTATTCCATACATGTTATATACTTCTAAAATCTTGTATTTCACCTATATATACAATAATATTTTTAGACAAAGGTTGTTCAATTGACCACCCTCGGACAATATAGCTTCGCCCTAGTGTATACCCTATTTGGACCCTATTTGAAGTAAACACGTATACATCATGCCTATGGAGATTCAGTTTGATGAAAAGACCATGATCGATGGAGAGATTTCCATCGAACGGCTCTCGAACATGCAAGTCAGAATGATTAGTGGAAAGTGAATATTCTCTGTGATGTAAAAATATATCAGCTCTTGGGAGATAAACATGACTCTGAAAATATTTGGAAAGCCTCATTCTTGTCACTTTGTAGATTTTGCATATATTCTTAAATTTTGGAACATGATAGAGCATAAGTTAACGTGATTTTCTATTATTACTTTACTCCAGGAAGTATTTACGAACATTTTTTTTTTTCCTTTCAAAAAAGTTGGACTGTAAATGATATACAAAGGTTCCTTTGCAAACTGCAGCAAATATAGTATCGTTTTCTTTGAGGAAAATATAAATATATTTCATGAGAAAAAAATTTCATTTTAAGTGATGGGGAGTTGTTGTTGTTGTTGTTGATGGGGAGTACAAGCTAAATATATGTAAAGAAATATTTTTCGCTCATCGATGACATCCATTTTACTTGTGAAAAACATTTTCAACCATTGTTTAACCAAATACAATAAAAGATTCTTCTTGAGAAATGTTTTAATTTACCAGTTACCATTACCAAATGTCTTATTTAGCTTTCCTTTTATTTTATTTCTCATTTTTTTTTACTCTAATAGGATTTTATCAGTCGAAAGAAATGTAACACTCATCTGCTGTCTATTTCAAATTGATTCAAGATTAAGTATGCGTATTTATAAATTAAAAAAAAAAGGGGGGAAAGAGATTCGGAAAAGTTTTATATATCCCTCTACTTTCATTTATTGTTCAAGCCTATCCCGTTATACTTTCGTTCAAATATACCCCGCCGTCCATCAAAGTTTTATATTTGTCCCTATTTTAACGGCCAAGACACGTGGTGCCTTTTGAGAGATTGAATCCAACCCGACTCGTTACCCATGACCCGCACAACGCTATTACCCTTTTTCTCTTCTTAATCACAAGCATCCACATACTTCTCCTCTTCATTTTCATCAATTTTATGGAGTACCAAACATGGAGTCGGTATCGGAGGAGGAGAAGCAGACGAGTCGGAACTAAAAATCATTCAGAGTCTTAGCAGCGCCAGAAAGAATTGTACGCGACGTTTGAAAAATATGGCCGGTGAGACAATTAGGGTTGTCGAGAAACGCCTGTTGTTTCGGCGACAGTGGTGTCGTAAGGACCAACGACGTATCTCTTTCACCAATTCTTAACAATTTTTCCTCCAGAACGAGAATCCATGGCGGCAATGAAGGGGTGAAGAAGGAGCTGTAATGAGTTGAATTACAGAGCATATGTTTATCACTATTAATGGAGTTATAAGTGGGTAAACCATTAAATTTGTGGGTTGAAGCATAGAGGTGGCTGTGGTGTGCAGCAGCCAAAAATTTCAATAGATGGCATGGAAATGGTTGCTGAATAAGCTTCAAAAGAAAAAGAGAATAACCCGAGCAGATGCCAAAACCATTTGAAAGGAAAATGATAATAGGTGAATTTAACTTTTTGCAGACCCTAAATAACCGCCTTCTTGCATAGTTTTGATAATAAAGTGATAACAAAATGCTCTTATTAGTGTTTTTCATGATTTGCAGGTTATATATAACTAAGGAAGGCTAGAAAGCACTTTTGGAGTGAAAAAAAAATGAAGAAAGAGAGGCCAACCATGAAATATCCCAAGTGAACCACGCAAAACAGGCTGAAGAATCAGAAAACTGAGTCTACCGCGGTTCTACAGTGACCGCGGTAGAACCGCGGCGAAGGATGTTTGCGGATAGAAGGAAATTCAGAGGCCATGTTTGGCCGCGGTTCTACCGCGATCGCGGTGGAACCGCGGCAGGAGGCGGAAATTTCAGGGGCTAAAGTGCAAAACACGGGATTTTTAGCCCAAAACCCTATTTTAAACACTAGACTTCGCCCAAGAGAGGCATGTATTGAATTTGAGAGTATCTTGGCAAGAAAAACAATTGTGAGAGATCACCCAAAACATCTTTCTTCTTTTCTTTGATTTTTATTGCTAGTTTTTGATGATGAATATTATCTTATCTTGTTTACCCATAGTTATGAGTAGCTAAATCCCTTGTCTAAGGTTTTGATGGAACCTATTGGGGATGAACTTATTGTTTATGTGAATACAAATTGCTAGTTTCAATCTTTATTTATTCAACTATGTTCTTGTTGTAGTTAATTGACAGGATCCTCAATTAGCTGTGCCTTTTAGTGTGCGTAACTCGGGAGAAAGTGCATATTTTGGTTATTGTTGAATAACACCACTCCTAAAGTATAAGAGGAATCTATAACTGCGGGTTTAAAGGCGAGATTAGGGATAACGAAGCCTTGGGTGCAATCTTAAGTGTACCGTGTTAATTAAATCTAGCTAGTGTATCTCGGGAGAGTGCAATAGTATATTACTGTGATTACTCGGGAGAGATTTACGGTAAGACGAGCGTTCATGATTGGTATAGGTGTGTTGGTAAATTTGTATGAAGCATAAACAGAAGGGATTCCATCAATAGGGGAATTCTTTACTTTAGCTTTTTCTCATCATTGTTTACAACCTTAGCATTTTAGTTTACTGTTGTTTAATTTACTTGCAATTTTAGTTACTATAGAAACCATCAACTTGTGATTCAAACATTTGGGAAGCTAGTTCTGAAGAGTTTAGTGGGTCTAAAGATAGTGATTGATAAGTTAACTCTCTGTGGATTCGACCCTGGGCGTAATACTCGGGTTATATTTGCAACGACCGCATTGTCCTTTTTATAAGGCATAGTTGGGCGTGATCAAATTTTGGCGTCGTTGCCGGGGAGTTAACGGAATTATCAATTACCATTGCTAGAAATACGAAAAAATTCTTCGCGTAGGCAGTTTCTCTACACCCAATTTTTTATTGAAATTTTTGACGGTTGTTGACTTGGTTGCACAGGTGAATGCCTAGAAACTCTACAAGGACTGGAGAACTACTTGAAGGACTCGCAGACCCTGAGAAAATATTTAGGGCATTGAACCGTGCCAACAGAAGACTTCAACCACCTCATTAAACAGACAAATTCGAAACTGACATGGGAGACGCAATCGACCCTAACGAAAACAGTAGGCATGAGCAAGTCAACTTGAATGTCAGAGACGCGGCACCCCTGGTGCCCGAGGGTGCACTGTATGACTGGGCACAACCCACAGCTGACAATTTAGCTACTGCCATAGTTGTGCCTGCAATACAAGCTGAGTCGTTCCAGATCACAAATAATATGCTGCACTTGTTGCAAAACAAGGGACTCTTTTCTGGGACACAACTTGAAGATCCTCAGCAACACTTGAAGAACTTCTTGTCGATCTGCAAGACCCAAAGGCATCCCAATGTCACTCCAAAGGCTATCAGGTTATTATTGTTCCCATTCTCGGTGACAGGAGCTGCACAGGTTTGGCTAAACTCACTCCCCATAAATTCTATAGCAACGTGGGATGAGTTAGTCAAGCAGTTTCATAACAAGTTTCATCCACCCAACAAAACTGCCCAACAAATTGATGAGATCGTGAGCTTCAAGCAGAAACCAATGGAGACACTGCATGAAACATGGAGCAGGTTCAAAGGAATGTTGGTTATGTATCCACATCATGGTATTCCAGAACAGATGTTGGGACAACGATTTTATATGGGACTGTCGGATGGGTTGAAGAATATTATGGATGCTTCAGCTGGTGGGGCATTCTTGAGCAAGACATGGAGAGAAGGTCAGAGTTTACTTGATAAAATGGCACAGAATTCGGGATGGACATCCAGGAATGCACCCATCACTCCAGTGGTACACTCAGTGCCCCTTGATCCTTCAAACACTATGGCTGAAAATATGGCGACTCTCCTGACACAAATGAGCATCCTCACCAAAAAGGTGGAGGAATCAGGACAGAAGCAGCAGGTACACATAGTAGACACTACCAATGGGGGCTTGTGCACATCTTGCATTAGTCAATCAGTTGGTAATCCTTGGAATACAGAGCTTGATCATCATCATTAGCACCCTGAAGATATGAACTATGTAGCTAACTATGGGGGTCAGAGACAGGGAAATCAGAACTGGGGTCAGCAGACTCAACAACAGTACAGACCACCTTTGCCACAATATAACGCCGGAAACATGGGAGGTATAACACCCCCCAAAAACATGGCACCGTATCCTAGATCCCAGGGGTACAACAATCAGCAGCAGGGGTACCACCCGCCTCAGTAGCAGCATGGTAAAAGACAGGACGATGGGTTTGCTAGACTGGAAGCAATGATGCAGCAGGCTATTGGGTCCACTGCGAAGATAAATGAGAGAGTAGATGCACATGACGCAGCTATCAAAAATATTGAAGTGCAGGTGGGCCAAATTTCAATGTCTCTGAATAATCGTCCTCAAGGAACGCTACCTGTAGATACCCAAATCAATCCTAAAGATCAGGGCCCGAAGAAGCTGATGGCGGTGAGTCTCCGTAATGGCAGGGATCTCGATGAAGAGCAGGAGAGAGTTCGTGACAATATACACGCTAAGACACTTATGCAGGTACCCATTGAGCTGGATGAATCCTTAAGGCTGACAGATGTGACAGTCCAGCCTGCTCAGGAAGAAAAGAATATTCAGCAGGAGACCGAGAAAGTTGCTGAAGCAGTTGAAGAGCCAGTAGTAGAGATAGTATCTGAGAAAGAAAAGTCCCAAGTGATTGGGAAGAAAAGACCTCTTGCACCATTTCCACAGAGGTTGGCTAAACACCAAAAGGAGGAGCAATACAAAAAGTTATTAGAGATGCTCAAGCAAATTCAGGTAAATATTCCATTGATCGAAGCTTTAAAGGAGATGCCTGGATACGCAAAAATGATGAAAGACTTAATGTCTCGGAAATTTGACTTCCAAGACTTGGCTACGGTGACACTTACTCAGACGTGCAGTGCAGTGGTAACTAGACCTGTTGCTAAAAAGCTCTCAGATCCCGGGAGTTTTACTATTCCATGTACTATTGGAAACTTTGCTTTTGCGAAAGCACTCTGTGATTTAGGGGCGAGCATTAATCTTATGCCCCTGGTCATTTACAAGAGGTTGGGCATTGGGAGAGCTAGACCCACCTCTATGCTGTTGCAGCTGGCTGACAGGACTGTGAAGCGTCCATTTGGGATCCTTGATGATGTACTTATTCAGGTGGGGAAGTTCGTGTTCCCTGCTGATTTTGTGATATTGGATTGCAAAGTAGATGAAGAAATTCCTATCATCTTAGGAAGACCATTCTTGGCCACAGGGAGAGCTCTTATTGATTGTGAGACCGGGGAGCTTAAGATAAGGCTCAATGACGAAGAGATTATATTCAATGTGCAGAAATATATGAGGCGCCTAAGTGAGTTCGCAAATTGCTCTCTTATTGATGCCGTGGATGTAATCGTTCAGTCTGATGATGAAGTGTTGACGATTGAGGATCCCATCGCTGCATGTTTGACAAATTTGGAGGAAGTGAACGGTGAGGACTTGGCAAAATGGGTGTTGGCATTGGAAGGTAGAGGGTTTTGGGAAAGAAATCTAGAGTTTGAGCCCCTACACTTAGAAAAGAGGGAGACTCCTCCAGCTAAACCATCCATTGAAGAACCACCGAAGCTGGAACTAAAGCCATTGCCAGGCCACCTCAAGTATGAATTTCTGGGACCTAACTCCACTCTACCTGTTATTATCTCATCTGGTTTGTTAGATGTGCAGGTCCAACAGCTTCTACAGGTATTGAAGGAGTGCAAAACTGCCATTGGGTGGACCATGGCAGACATCAAAGGGATCAGCCTCGCGTACTGCATGCATAAGATTCTGCTGGAAGAGGGGCACAAACCTTCCAGGGAACATCAGAGGAGGCTGAACCCGAATATGAAGGAGGTGGTGAAGAAGGAAGTGATAGCGTGGCTAGATGCGAGAATTATTTTCCCAATCTCTAACAGCAGCTGGGTTAGCCCAGTTCAATGTGTGCCTAAGAAGGGTGGCATGACGGTTGTGAAGAATGACAACAATGAACTAATCTCAACGAGAACCGTCACAGGCTGGAGAATTTGCATGGATTATCGAAAGTTGAATCTAGCCACCCGGAAAGACCACTTCCCACTTCCCTTCATTGATCAAATGCTGGATAGATTAGCAGGGAGGTCACACTTTTGTTTTCTGGACAGGTACTCAGGGTACAATCAGATTTCCATTGCACCTGAGGATCGAGAGAGACCTCCTTCACATGCCCTTATGGCATCTATGCCTTTAGGAGGATGCCCTTTGACCTATGCAATGCACCTGCCACATTCCAACGGTGCATGATGGCCATATTCACTGACATGGTTGAGAATATAATAGAGGTGTTCATGGATGACTTCTCAGTGGTGGGGAATTCATTTGATGAGTGCCTGGTGAATCTGACGCGTGTGCTGAAAAGGTGCATTGAGACTAATCTGGTGTTGAATTGGGAAAAGTGCCATTTCATTGTACAAGAAGACATAGTCTTGGGGCACCGGGTGTCAAGCAAGGGAATAGAGGTAGGTCGAGAAAAGGTTGATATAATAGCAAAGCTGCCTCCACCAACTTCGGTCAAAGCAATAAGGAGTTTCCTTGGACATGCCGGTTTCTACCGGCGGTTCATAAAAGACTTCTCCAAAATTGTCAATCCTCTCTGTAAGTTATTAGAGAAAGATCACCCGTTTGTATTTTCTGATGATTGCAGGGTATCGTTTGAGGAGTTGAAGCAGAAGTTGGTCACAACACCCATCATTGTTGCCCCCAACTGGGAGCAACTGTTCGAACTAATGTGTGACGGTAGTGACTACGCAGTGGGGGCAGTGCTGGGCCAGCGAAAAGACAAATTGATGCACCCAATCTACTATGCTAGTAGAACTCTGAGTGGAGCCCAGTTGAACTATACGGTGACTGAAAAGGAGATGCTAGTTGTGGTGTTCGCATTCGACAAGTTCCGGCCTTACCTGATAGGATCAAAGGTAATTGTATATACTGACCATGCTGCTCTCAGATACTTAATAGAAAAGAAAGACTCTAAGCCACGCCTGATTCGTTGGGTGCTGCTTCTGCAAGAGTTTGATCTTGAAATACGTGACCGCAAGGGCACTGAGAATCAAGTCGCTGATCACCTATCACGACTTGAGGGATCTGAAAATGCAATTGAAGTTGAGGAAATTCTGGAAACTTTTCCAGACGAGCAACTGCTCGCCACCACTCATCAGGAAGCGCCATGGTATGCGGACTTGGCCAATTACCTAGCCAGTGGTATAGTTCCTCACGACCTTTCATCGGTCCAGAGGAAACGATTTTTTCGTGAAAGCCGCTTGTACTATTGGGATGAGCCCTATCTCTTTAGAATATGCCTGGATAACATGATCCGGAGATGTGTCTCCGAGATAGAACAATCTTCTATTTTGCAGGCTTGTCATGCATCGGCTTATGGTTGACACTTTGGAGGGATCAGGACAGCAGCGAAGGTGCTAGAGGCCGGATTTTTCTGGCCGACTGTGTTTAAAGATGCGAACTCATGGGTGAAGAGTTGTAATGAATGTCAACGCACTGGGAACATTTCCCGGCGCCACGAAATGCCCATGAACCCAATTCAGGAGATAGAAGTGTTCGACGTCTGGGGGATTGATTTCATGGGTCCCTTCGTCAGCTCCTATGGCAATAAATACATCCTTGTTGTTGTAGACTATGTGTCCAAGTGGGTGGAAGCTGTAGCATTGCCCACAAATGATGCGAAAGTGGTGGTGGGATTTCTAAAGAAGAACATATTCACCTGCTTTGGGATACCACGGACGATTATTAGCGACGGAGGCACTCACTTCTGCAATAGAGCCTTCGAGAAGTTGCTTATGAAATACGATGTACGCCACAAGGTAGCTACTCCTTACCACCCGCAGACTAGTGGACAGGTTGAGGTATCCAACAGGGAAATCAAGAGTGTGTTAACGAAAACTGTAAACGCCACAAGAACTGATTGGGAAAGGAAGCTAGATGATGCACTCTGGGCTTACAGAACAGCTTTGAAGATACCAATTGGTATGTCACCATACAAGTTAGTGTTTGGGAAGGCCTGTCACCTACCTGTAGAACTTGAGCATAAAGCGTGGTGGGCACTGAAGCAACTAAACTTAGATATGGAAGCTGCGGGCACATCAAGAGTCACAGAATTGCATGAGCTCGAGGAATTCAGATATCTTGCTTTTGAGAGCACAAGGCTGTACAAAGAGAGAATGAAGAAACTACACGATCAAAACATTGTTGAGCGAAATTTCAAACCTGGGGACATGGTATTGCTATACAACTCAAGACTAAGGTTGTTCCCGGGAAAGCTGAAGTCACGATGGTCGGGACCATTTCGAGTAGTTGAAGTTTTCCCGTCAGGAGCGGTTGAAGTTGCCACTGAGAATGACTCTCGTACATTTAGAGTCAATGGTCAGAGATTGAAGTTGTATGTGGGTATGAGCGAGCTTAAGGAAGGGTCTGAACTACACCTGACTGAACCACAAAGGTCGAGCGAGCCTTAAATGCGCTCATCCTACGTCGTGTCGCGACATTAAATCAGGCGCTCCGTGGGAGGCAACTCACAAAATTGTTGTAAGTATAACATAAAATATATATATATATATATATAAAAGACGTCAGAATCAGAGACGCGGCCAGATCGCGGTTCCACCGCGACCGCGGTCAAACCGCGGTAGTAACCCCTCTCTGAACCCAGGCCATCGCGTTTCCACCGCGACCGCGGTAAGTAAGACCCACTAAACTTGGTCCACCGCGTTTCTACCGCGATAGACACAGACCGGGTCCAGGTTCGATTTTTTTTAAAAAAATTTTAAATTTTTTTTTCTTTCCCTTTTTCCCAAAATACCCCACCCCCACCTACCACTAATCCCCCCATCCGCCCAGAACAATAAAACACAACCCCCCTTTCTTTTCTCATTCTCTTCTTCTCCATCTTCTCTCTATCTTCTCTCTTCCACTCTTCTCCTCCCAAAACCCCATTATCACACTCCCTTGCCATCCACCTTCATCACCCACTTCTACTCAACCACACTAGTAAGTTTTTATTTTTCTCTCTCTATTTAATCTTCTATTTTTGTGTAATCTAGAATACTTTTACTTAGTTTAAAACTAGGTAGGCTTAGTATACTTTTTGTCAATTTTCGTTTTGTTCATGATTTTCGTTGTTGTATGATAATGTTGTGAACTTGGTTGGGGTTAAAGTGCTTGGGCCTTCATGGTATTTGTGATGTTTTGGTCTAAAAATCTAATTTTTTGGGAATAGTTATTTTTAGGCACCATGTGGGCCACAATTTTGGAGTTGTTGTGATATTGAGGGGCGGGTTCTACCCACCCCTAATTGTGGAGTGTTGTACTCGATGATAGGGGGTGTTGTTTATGGGTGGAAAGATATGCACAGGAGTAAGTGTGGGGTGGTGTTGGCAGAATGTGGTAAGTAGTTCTGTTGTGAGGCCTCTATGGAGGTTATGACCTTCACCACCCCGCTTGTGCAGCTAGTTGTCAAGAAGAATTAAATGGGGGCAGTGTTTTGTTGCCATAAGGTGATGATGTCTGAGTACCCATCTGACTGGCACTAATTAGGATGAAGTTGATTTTTTTTTCTTTTTCTTCTGACTCCCTGCAGGTACTATGGCCCGTAAAAGGAAAAGGAGAGGGGCGGGCACATCCCTCCAGCCGACATTTGACGAGTCCTGGTTTGAATCGGAACGAGCTGAGGACGATTTTAATGCAAAGGCTGGAAAGAACTTCATTCACGAGATTCAAATTGACCGGGCAGCCCTCCGCGTGGAACAGGAGGACATGTATGAAGAAATTCAGAGGAGGGAAATGGAATTCCTCTTTGATCCTCCGGGCCCGGTGAACCGGATGATTGTTAGGGAGTTTTACGCGAACTGCCCTGCACATATGCTGCGGGAGGTGATTGTGCGAGGCATAGTGGTAGATGCCTCTATTGTGACTGTCCAACAGGTATTGTAGCTGCCCCAGTTCACGGGCGACGTTGACTTCTACCATGACAGACCAGGTGTCACGTGGGAGGCTATGACTGATGTACTTTGTGCTGGGGGGCACCCCACCTGGATCAAAGACCAAAGCACCCTGAACTCCAATTCTTTCACGCATTTGGCTAAGTGTTGTTTGACTGTCATCTGCAGCCGGTTCATGCCCTCCAGCAACACCACTGATGTGAACTTCAACATAGCATTATTGACATGGTGCTTCGTGACGAAGAAGGACTTTGATGCAACCTGAGTAATTAGTGACGAAATGGTCCTGCGGGGACCGCTGCTGTCAAAGGGGTTTTACTTCCCTTCCTTGGTGACTGCACTGTGCTTGCGGAGGGGGGTCCCCACAGGTCCTACCGATGGAGAGTTGGCACCTGAGGCATCATTCCGCGCTTCACGCATCAGAGTGGGCAGGGGTACACGTGCAACAATTGTGATAGATGATGAGGATGATGACCCATTTCCGAGTGCACCGTCCAGGAGATCGACTGACAGTGCCGGACCCTCTCGACGCCCTCATACTGGGGCAGGCTTTGCCAGATCTCAGTCGACCAGGCCTATACTGCGTTCCATGGAGGAAGAGGTCGCGGATCTTCGCGCCTCAGTGGATGGCCTACACACACGAATGGATGCAATGTCTCAGAGGCAGGCCCGGTCTGAGAACAGGTTCATCGCTTGGTTCCGTGCTTTGGGGAGAGCTTGCCATGTGGACCCCAGCACCGTCTCCAACTCTGATTGAGCCTCAGGGAAGTCTTCTTACCCTTCTGCTCTTTACTTTCTTGATATGACATGAGGACATGCCATTATTTTTAAGTGGGGGTGGGAGACTTGCTCTAGTTATATGTGTACTGTACATAGACATTGTGTGTGTTGTAGCATGAAATTGATGTTGTTGTATATAAGTAATTGTTCTTATAAAGGGGATCTTCCTGAGGACAGACCACTTGGACAGTACTCTTGAAGGAAGTAGTCCATGAAATTTTTGTTATTTATTTCTTTTTCTTTTTCTTTTTAGGTAGTTTAGCAAGCCCCCCTTGGTTTTTCTTTTGGCCACGGTTCTTTTCTAAGGGTTTTGCTTGAACCGGGTTAGGTAGATTTTCCGTTTGTAGTTAGAACTTAGATAGGTAAAGGCTAGAATTCTACCCGTGATGTACACACCTGCAAACAACTAAAATGAACTTGAGAGTGTGAAGTCAGGGATCAGTTGTGGACTTATAAATCTATGCCTTAATATTGCACATCTTGCCTTGCTCGAACGCTTGTATGAGTGTGTTGATAAACTGATTCAGAATAAGTTACATGTTGTGTGTGTGAGAGGTTTGTTGTATTTTATGCATGGCATTTGATGCCTAGAACTTGCCCTGTGTGTTTGCAAAGCGAAATAGTAGTTTGTTCAGTCTTGGAAGTGATATAGGCATTTCTTTGTTGAGCCAGATATCTATATTTTACCTGCCTAATTTTTATGTATCGTAGTTAACCCCTTTGAGCTTGTAATCCTGTTTCTTTGGCAACCACATTACAAGCCCTATCCAATTGCTTGAATTAACCATCTTTTTGAACCATTGTAACCTCTCATGAGCACTTGAATTATTTATGAACTTTGTAAAAGTTAAAGTGTGGGGTGGTTGGTTTGGCTTTTGAGTGAAACTAATGAAATAAGGAGAAAGAGTGCATTGATTTGAAAAGCAATAGCCACTTGAATTGAGAAAGAAAAGAATGAAAAATAATAATAATAATAATATAGTTGTATTGTTGTGAAAAAAAAATATTCTTTGATAGTGGTGACTTTTGATATAATTGTGCTTAAATAATTTGGGAGTTGATGTATAGTGATGTGAAGGTGGAGTTTGGCTTGACATAAGTATGGGGTTTGAATGTTAAAATATATGTATTAAAGTGCTAAGGGAGTTGTAGTCACTCTTATATCTAAATGTATCCTACCCGTCCCTCAGCCTACATTACAACCAAATAAAGTCCTAATTGATCCTAGATTGAATGAGCTCCATTAGTAGAGTAGTACACTACGGGCAAGCTTATGGTGCATCTTTTGTGGCATATGAATGTTATTTCTGAGAGTGAGTGAATTCTTGATATCTTCGATTCCTTGTGTTTAAATTTTATGCGTGTGGAACTGCTCTCAGATTTTTAATGTGAGGGAATGTGACTCAGGAAGAAAAAGTAAGCCTTCACCTCTGTTAGAGCAACTAGAGTGAGCGCAAGTGTGTCATGGCAGTAGAGTCTGCAACTGGGGTGTGACCGGCACATTTCTTAGGCTGTTCTGTCAAAATGGAAGGTGTGACATACATTGGGTAATGCGTCAAATGGTTAGGCCTAGAAGTGTGGTTTAGCTTGCTTGAGGACGAGCAAAGGTTTAAGTGTGGGGTGTTGATAATAGGTGAATTTAACTTTATTCAGACCCTAAATAACCGCCTTCTTGCATAGTTTTGATAATAAAAGTGATAATAAAATGCTCTTATTAGTGCTTTTCATGATTTACAGGTTATATATGACTAAGGAAGGCTAGGGAGCACTTTTGGAGTGAAAAAAATGAAGAAAGAGAGGCCAACCATGAAATATCCCAAGTGAACCACGCAAAACAGGCTGAAGAATCAGAAAACTGAGTCTACCGCGGTTCTACCGCGACCGCGTCAGAACCGCGGTGAAGGATGTTCGCGGATAGAAGGAAATTCAGAGGCCATGTTTGGCCGCGGTTCTACCGCGGCAGGAGGCGGAAATTTCAGGGGCTAAAGTGCAAAACACGGGATTTTTAGCCCAAAAACCCTGTTTTAAACACTAGACTTCGCCCAAGAGAGGCATGTATTGAATTTGAGAGTATCTTGGCAAGAAAAACAATTGTGAGAGATCACCCAAAACATCTTTCTTCTTTTCTTTGATTTTTATTGCTAGTTTTTGATGATGAATATTATCTTATCTTGTTTACCCATAGTTATGAGTAGCTAAATCCCTTGTCTAAGGTTTTGATGGAACCTATTGGGGGATGAACTTCTTGTTTATGTGAATACAAATTGCTAGTTTCAATCTTTATTTATTCAACTATGTTCTTGTTGTAGTTAATTGACAGGATCCTCAATTAGCTGTGCCTATTTAGTGTGCATAACTCGGGAGAGAGTGCATATTTAGGTTATTGTTGAATAACACCACTCCTAAAGTATAAGAGGAATCTATAACTGCGGGTTTAAAGGCGGGATTAGGGATAACGAAGCCTTGGGTGCAATCTTAAGTGAACTGTGTTAATTAAAGCTAGCTAGTGTATCTCGGGAGAGTGCAATAGTATATTATTGTGATTACTCGGGAGAGATTTACGGTAAGACGAGCATTCATGATTGGTAGAGGTGTGTTGGTAAATTTGTATGAAGCATAAACAGAAGGGATTCCATCAATAGGAGAAATCTTTACCTTAGTTTTTTCTCATCATTGTTTACAACCTTAGCATTTTAGTTTACTGCTGTTTAATTTACTTGCAATTTTAGTTACTATAGAAACCATCAACTTGTGATTCAAACATTTGGGAAGCTGGTTCTGAAGAGTTTAGTGGGTCTAAAGATAGTGATCGATAGGTTAACTCTCTGTGGATTCGACCCTGGGCGTAATACTCGGGTTATATTTGCAACGACCGCATTGTCCTTTTTATAAGGCATAGTTGGGCGTGATCAGGATGTTCTGATTCGATTTGGGCAGCGGCACACATTATTACAATTTTATATAGCTACATGTTTTGATAATGATCTGCCTGGACAACCAAAAGTATGTTGATTTTGTTGATTATCCTTTTTTGAACTGTTGGATCTTTTGATAGGAAGACGAGGGGTGTTTTAAGAGGAGAATGGGTACGACTGGTCATGGGTTTTAGTTGGGTATGAGTTTTTTAATTTTGTGGGTTGGATCTTTTGATTAAATTCTGTCACGTGTATTGGCCGTTAAAGTAGGGACAAATATAAAACTTTGATGGACGGCGGTGATATATTTGAACGAAAAATATAACGGGGGACAAGATTGAACAATAAATGAAAGTAGAAGAATATATCTGACCCTTTTCCGAAAGAGATTTTATCCAGCATATCTGAGCATTTTATTATTTTATTCTGACATTAATAATCTTAGATTTGCTCTTATTTAAAGAAAAAATATCAGAACCATTCCAAACAAAAAGCATCTTTATTGATTGATAATTTCACGTTAGGTTAGCGAATAGTTTGATAACACTATTGTTGGTTTTAGAGGAATACTAGCAAGTAAGCTAATGGCTAATTATCCCTCATTATTATTAGGACCGTGCATAATGAGATAAATACCGAATTGTCGTATCAAAATCAATTTTTTTTAATATTTGGTAAGGTATTTGGCTTAAAGTCTTAAAAAAAATTAGTATTAGGTATAGCATTTGGTATTTAAAAAAATAATACTATCGAATTACAGATATCGTGCCGAAATATATAATAAGTTACCAATACACATATTATTGATCAAAACATACTAAGTTAATTATACAATGCTTTTCTTTTGGATTCACATGGAGGTTGATTGTTGTATTCTTTAAGTTCACAAATATAATTAACTCTAAGCAAGTAACAAGATATTTTTAATGATTAAATTTATTTTTTTGTGTACCTTTTGTTGATACTTGATGATTTTGGATAAAGATATCGTCAATAATCAGGTGAGCTTATGCTTTTATTTTGTATTTGTGAGCACTTTAATTAAGAATGGCTTCATGCACTAGCTAATATTTAAGTCGAACAAACTAAAGTTATCAGACATAGTAACCCGAAATTGAAAGGCCGAATCATACCGAATAAACCAAAACTGATATCGAAATCCAAAGGAGAAAAGCCAAAGCATACTGAACTTAATTTGGTATGAAGTTGGTGTAGCATTTTGAAAAAATCGAATACAAAAAATAACGAACCGAAATGTCTAAGAGCCCGTTTGGATGGGCTTACTTTAAGTGACTTTTAAGCCAAAATAGGTTTTAAGTCACAAGTTAGGAATTCTAAAACTTTTGGCTTTTGACTTGTTTTTGTCATTTTAGCTTAAAAACAAATTTTCAAAAGATTGCTTAAAAGTTATTTTGGCTTAAAAACACTTAAAATAAGACAATATCATAATGTACCGACTGACGAAAGCCCTTGCTCCTTATGGATGGACTCAATCCAATAACAATATAATAGTACTAACTCGGCGAACTAAAGTTAACGGGAGCTCCATAAAATATAAACAAAACTCTGATTTTATCTTTACTAAATTAAAGAAAGAATGTGCTACAATATTGGTGCTGAGTAAAGAAATTATATTAATTGAAGGCAGAGCAGTCGTAATATTGCTTTTGGCGCCAAGAGAAGAGCAAAATTGATATTATGAACTCCACAGCTCATGGTTTTCCCATTACATTGGTGTAGACATCAGAAGACGTTATTCTAAGTTTAGTTCTAGTTTTTTTTACTTTATAACTTTCGGCTCTATTGTCCCTAAACTAAAAGGTGGCTCACTCTTGCAAAGTTAAAAAGACTACGTAATTACTTTTCAGAATTATCTTATTATAGGATTAAAATAATTTTACCGCTATACTTATGGGACTATTTTTTTCTTTTCTTTCTCTCAATTGCATCAATAATTTTATAAAACCACAAAAGTTGGCTCTTTAGATGAAGACTAGTATGTGTCTTAATGTATAATTATCAGTTGAACCTTTGATTATATCTTTAACTCTAAAACCGAGGTGCCCCCCCCCCCCCACCCCACCCCACCCAAAAAAAAAAAAAAATTCATTCCATGCATGTGTTAATGTATAATTTTCAGTTGAACCTTAGATAAATTCTTTAACTCTAAAACTGAGGTGCCCGCCCCCAATTCATTCCATGGTTTAGCACTGCAATTATTTTAGTCTCCCAAATCCCAATTACTATGCTTTTTAGAGAGAGAAGTAGTTACCCCACCTTTCACAAAATAAAATGAGAGTTTAATTTGATTATTTATTTACTTCGCAAAGTGAAAATGAGTTGCAATAAATTAAAGCAAGACTGTTTTCCAATAAACTTCAGTACTTGTAAAAGTTACAAAAGAGCAAAGTAATTCAAAAGGTAGATATTATCTAAATCAGTAAGTATTTCCTTGTCCATATCCCATCTCCTCTTCCCAGCTTTGCTATTTAAGCCCAAACCATTGTAGCACAAAATCTCTTTGTTCGGAAGACCAGCACAACTGGCGTGGCCGCACCTCTGCAACACCCACAAAACCTGCTTGCAAGCTGACCAGCCTAGTTTTTGTACCGCCTATGTCCCCGCGGCCACTATACTACTTTAGGTTTAGCTGCTGCTACTACTATTACTCTGTGTAATTAATGAGGTGTCGTAGGTATACAAGTCGATAATAAGGAATTAAAAAAGAATGTTGCCGTAACGTAGCTATTTTGAGAATATGACATTAAAGGGCCGTTTGGTTTGAATACAGGTGTGATTAGTTATCCTGGTATTGTTTTTTATTCAATGTTTGGTATGTTGTATAAAAAATGTCATGCATGCATAATTTCTAAGAAGAAGGTATAAGTTATTCCGACACTAATTATCACACCCCCTACAAGGTACTCCATCTGTTTCACTTTAGATGACACACTTTTCTCATTACTCCGTTTCAAAAGAATGACACATTTCTACAATTGGAAATAGTTCAACTTTAAACTCTTTATTTTACCCATTGTACCCTTAATGCGTAACTTTTATAACTACACAAATGTCATGGCTCTACAAAGCTTTTACTCCTTAAGCTTTTAAGATCACGAGTTTCAAAAGTCTTTCTTTTTTTCCTTAAACTCCGTACCGAGTCAAACTACCCCATCTAAATTGAAACGGAGGGAACATAAGTTATTCCGATACTAATTTTAATCCCGGTACTAATTCTAATCTAGGGATAACTTATACATTGCTAACCAAACAAAGTTTTAAGATGGTATTAAATTTTTATAACCTAGAGTACCTCCCTAATATTTAAAACTAAGACATAATAGAAAATTAAACAATAGAAGAGAAATGGCTATGAAAAGATAACAAACCGTGACACAAACGTAAATAAATTGAGAACCATCGAGCTTAGTATAATTAAAAAAAGAAAATGCCACTTTTAGTAGTGTTACAGTTTCAATTAAACGCAACCATCCATTTGGATATAATGCAATGGTTTGGATATTTTAAGTCAAATCAATTAATATAATTAATTACGTTTCTCACGGATTTTTGAAGTTTCACTCTATTCCAGTTCCTAAGTAAGCATGTTCTTAAGTTTTTAGACGGACATGTCATCCCAATGAATTCAGTAGTTAGACTTTCATCATAATTTGGATTATTTTTAAATTACTTGTCAATCTAATGTAATCATCTTATATAGTAATAATTAAGCTTCTCTTTTACCATTCTCTCTATCTAGCTAGTGAACCTTCCCCTTTGTGGAAATGAAATGCAAGAATTGCATTAGAGCCACTCCGAGAAGAGTTATTGCTCCTTTTATGATGAATGTCACTTCTGATATTTCATTAGGAGCCACACTTCATGCAATACTCTAATGCCTTCTATTTTAATTTAGTGCCAAATAGGAGGCAGTGCTGAGGTGTTGGCCAATGCGTCAATCCATGTTTAAGTAGAGCTAGGGGTGTTCACGGCTACTGAAAAAGATAACCAAACCGAAAACGAAAAAAATTAATACTTTTTAGTTTGATTTGATTTTAAGCAAAACTAACCGGACAAAAAATCAAATTAATCAAATATATATATATATATATATATATATATATATATATATATATATATATATATATATATATATATATATGCCCACGCGGACAACTCACATGTCAATAGTAACAATACCTCATATACGCACGGATAACTCACGCGCCAATAGTAACAATACCTCATATCTGCACGGACAACTCACGTGCAGGGGCGAATGCATGCTTAACAAAACGGTGTCACGCGACATCGCTTCGTCGGAAAATTTTACTAAATATATGTATTAATACTGTAAGGAAATGAATACGTAGGAAAAAATGGCAACACTCAGAAGGTTATGTGTTGATTTTGCTCTAAGAGGTCAAAGATTCAAACCTTAACTAACACATTTTCTTTTGCAAATATTTGGAAGAGCCTTTGTGATTAAAAATTGTGATAAAATAGAATTGAACTCAGAATTTTTTCTAACTTAAGACTCAACAAAATCATTAGACTAAAACTATTTCTTGTCGATAAATATGATAATTAAAGTTATATTTCAGTTTTTCTATAAATTTCGACACCGCTTACAAAAATTCTTGCGTACGCCCTGCTCACGTGCCGATAGTAACAATACCTCATACCCACCGACATCGCTAGAATTCAAAAATGAAAAGAGCAAAAGACCAAGAGCTGCCATAATGCCTCCTCATAAACAACACTCATTCCCCAATATTCATCGATTGAAAAAAGAATAAATTTTCATTACTCACTAAGTCTTATGGTTTTGATTCATTTCTTATGTACACTGTAAGACCGAAAAAGGTCACCAAATACTGAAAACTGAAATCCATAATTATACCTCTCAAAACTGAAATTCCTCCCTAAAAGTTTTCCAAAAATAAAAAGACCAAACCGAGAAAATTGTATTCCTTTTAGTATCCCCTAAATTCCTTTTGAAATTACATGATACTATTCTCTTTGCCATATCAACCTTCTAGAAGTTCCTAAATTGCATTAATGCACAAACAAACAAAATAGGCCCTAAAGTAATTATGGAAAATTGCTTCTCGGCTGGAGATTTCTCCCGGAAGTGAAATAGAAATAGGATTACTCCCCCCTCCCCCTCCCAACACACACCCCATATCTTTGTTTCACCGCATCTAATTCATTTTGTGCAAAGCATTTTGTTTTGTTTTATGTCATACATACATATTTAAAGGTCTAATTATTTTTTAAAATTTTACTGTAATGATATGTATAACATGGACATAACGAAAATTTATCAAGGACAATTCTAAATGAGAAATGTACATTTATGATATTAGTAATATTGTTGGAAGTATGCTTTGCCTATAATTATTATATCTTTTTCGATCAATTTGTCTATATAAAATCGAAAAGACGAATAATTCAAATCGAAGTCCAAAATTGATCAAATCGACCAAATATTTACTCTATTTGAACCATGTTCAAAGTAATGTGGCAACCGTAACCTCCAAATCATGAATCAGTCTGGTGTATATGCATAATTTTTTAGTCTAATGAACTAAACATATATCGATTAAATAATCTCGTTATTATTTTATAAGATCACATAAAATCCAATTTGATATGTTTACAAACGAAAAGACCCCCTTAGTACATTCCTACGCCATATAATAAACTATATTACCCTTCATGCTTAACTTTTAATATAATTACCTTCTATATACCTAATTACCATTAATGTACATTTTAGGGGTTTTAATGGTATTAATTAGTCTTCTAATTTAACTCTACTGTATATTCCCACTCTCCAAGTTTCTCTCTCTAAATCTCACCCCATCACCCACGTATCAAACCACACCCTACGATTTCATCTTCAATCACCCACTATTTCCTCTTCTAAAACCAGCGAAAATCTGTAACCCCTCAACCATTGACAACCATTAAAAAGCTTTGAATTCGAATTTGTGTTTTCAAAAGACATTGTTTGTTTGGATTGGATGTTGTTGCAAAGAATTGAGAATTGTCACGACCCGGATTTCCCACCATCGGGTGTCGTGATGGCGCCTACTATCGGAGCTAGGCAAGCCAAATGTTTAAAACACCTTTCCTGCTTTCTTTCAACAATATAATAAGCGAGACAAAATCTAAGCGGAAGACTTTAAATTTAAAACAACTGAAAACCAAAAGTGCGGAAGTTTGAACCAAAATGCTACCCAGAGTTTGGTGTCACCAGCTCACAGACTACTACAGAATGCTACAAACAATGTCTGGAGGAAAATACATCATGTTTGTCTGATACAAGATAAACAAACGGAAAACATGGAAAGGGACTTCGGCCTGCGAACGCCAGCTAGGCTACCTCGAGAGTCCCTGGGCTGAAGATAGCTCCCAAAAGTCCGACTACTGCGGTCCGAAAGCTGCTCCCTGATCTGTGCACAAAAATGCATAGAGTGCAGCATCAGCACAACCGACCCCATGTGCTGGTAAGTGCCTGGCCTAACCCCGGCGAAATAGTGACGAGGCTAGACAGGACCTACCACAATTAACCTGTACAGATATATATAACAAGTGCAAGAAAACAATAACAAGATAATACAAAGTAAAGCTGGGAGGGGACATGCTATCGGGGAGTAACAGATAAAAATGAAATATCGGAAATAAATAGAAGACACACGATCCCATAATATCATATATAAGTGGACGGCATGCCACACGATCCCATAATATCATATATAAGTGGACGGCGTGCCACACGATCCCATAATATCATATATAAGTGGACGGCGTGCCACACGATCCCATAATATCATATATAAGTGGACGGCGTGCCACACGATCCCAATTCATCTTCATCACATTGCACAATATATCACCGGCAACGGAGGCCAATAACCAAGTGGACGGCGTGCCACACGATCCCTTTTAACAATATATAGGTGGACGACGTGCCACACGATCCCAATTCATATTTATCACAGTACACAATATGTCACCGGCAACGGAGGCCAATAACTAAGTGGACGGCGTGCCACACGATCCCTTTTAACAATATATAGGTGGACATCGTGCCACACGATCCCAATTCATCTTTATCACAGTGCACAATATGTCACCGGCAACGGAGGCCAATAACCAAGTGGACGGCGTGCCACACGATCCCATATTATCATATATAAGTGGACGGCGTGCCACACGATCCCATAATATAGTATGTAATATCTGTCTTCATATAGTAGACCCCCTTGAGGGGAGAATAACATCTCAATACCTTTAACTCGGCAAGGGTACAGCTAACAACCCAAAATATCCCGACAAGGGAGAGTATATATCAGTCTACACATCCCGGCAAGGGAGTACTGACAACACATTCTCTTTTTAAATCACCTCTTCCTCAACTAACACATTCATGTTCGAGCTAACGCTCCAAAAGTGCACCATTCACAATTTCTACCTCAATCGTTCGCGTTATATGAAACTCATCAAGCAAACAAGGAGATTGTGTCACATTACTCGAATTAAAAGCAATTAAAACTCATGATCATGCTAGACTCCGGTGCATAAATAACCGTCACCATGCCTATACACCGTACTCCACATTAGCAAGTAGAAAATAACATTCTAATCCTATTCCCTCAAGCCAAAGTTAGAACAAACACTTACCTTGAATGCTCCAAACTCAACTCACGCTTCTAGTATAGCTTTACCTCTTGATTCCACCACCAATCCGCTCGAATCTAGTCATAAGTTACTTAATGACATTAATAATTACTAAATGAATCACTCCCCATGCATGAAAAATAAATTTTACAAGGTTTTTCCCAAAATGGACCAAAACCCGGTTACCCATTCTCCCACGAATCCAAATATATAATTTGTTTTGAAATCGGACCTCAAATTGTGGTCCAACTTCTCAATTTGTAGAAAACCTAGGTTCTACCTAAAACACCCAATTTCCCCCATGAAAATCTTTGATTTGAATTTGAAATCATGTTAAAAGATGTCAAGGAATAAATAAATTAAGTTAGAAATCACTTACCAATCGTTTTGGAGAAGAAAAGTTGTTTGGAAAATCGCCTCTTAGGTTTTGGGTTTTAGAAAAGTGGATAAAATGACTGAAAATCCCGAATTTATATATATGCTGGGGGCTGGCGCGGACCGCGTAGAAATGCACCGGCCGCGTGACTGCCAGCGCGGACCGCGCGGAAATGTACCGCGATTGCGCCGAGGTAGGGAAGAAGTGGGCTCTTTGAACCCACCCAGCGCGGACCACACTGATTTAGTGCGCGACCGCGCTGGTTGACCGGGCTACCGACCCTCTGAACCCCCACCACGCGGACTGCACAGAAAAGCACTGCGGCCGCGTGGACTACGCGGAATTGTTCGCGGCCGCGCTAGGCCTGCAACACCTGAACCTGCATTTTTTTAAGTCTAAGACCTCTCGCTCCCCACTCCAAACTCACCCGAGCCCTCGGTGCTCCAAACCAAACATACATATGATCTTAAAAACATCTTACAGTCTCATTTGTGCGATCAAATCGCCAAAATAACATCATATACATAGGATCAAGCCTCAAAATACATGATTTTCTTTCAACCTTCACAAAAACTCAAATTCCCCATTTTAAGTCCGAAACACGTCATATGACGTCCGTTTTTAGCCAAACTTTACAGATAGTGCTTAAAACATATTTACGACTCGTACCAGGCGTCGGAACCAAAATACGAGCTCGATACCATAGTTTTCCGATCAATTTTCTTGTTCATTTTCCTTAATAAATTTCAGAAAACAATTTCACACAAAAATTCATTTCTCGGGCTTGGGACCTCGGAATTTAATTCCGGGCACACGCCCAAGTCCCACATTTTCCTACGGACCCTTCGGGACCGTCGAATCATAGGTCCGAGTCCGTTTACCCAAAATGTTGACCGAAATCAATATTATGCATATTAATATCGAAATTCATCAAAGTTTGCATATTCTAACATAAAAAATTTCCGGCTACGCGCCCGGACTCCAGGAAACTTCGAATCTCACTATCGGCTGAACCAACCCAGGAAACTCCGAATACCCCAGGAAACTCCGAATCTCCGTAGCTGAAGCTGGTCGAGGCCAGTTTTTGACTAGCTCTATCTTCTTCGGGTCTACCTGAATACTTGCTGTTGATACGACATGACCCAGGAATGCGACCGAACTCAACCAAAACTCGCACTTCGAGAACTTAGCATACAACTGACTATCCTTCAGGGTCTGAAGAACTGCTCTAAGGTGCTGCTCATGCTCCTCCTGACTGCGGGAATATATAAGAATATCGTCAATGAAGACTATCACGAACAAGTCCAAATAATGTCTGAACACTCGGTTCATCAACTCCATGAACGCTGCTGGGGCATTAGTCAATCCGAATGACATGACAAATGTCACACCTCCTTTTTTGCCCGCGCCGCCGCAAAGGGACGCGGAAGGGAGTTTTTTCCAATTAAAGGACAACCGAAACGGGATTTATTTATTTATTTCAGAGTCGCCACTTGGGAGATTTATGGTGTCCCAAGTCACCGGTTTTTATCCTGAATCGATGAAAATAATGACTCTGTTTGACAGTCCGCGAACCAGAAATCCGAGTAAGGAATCCTGTTAACCCGGGAGAAGGTGTTAGGCATTCCCGAGTTCCGTGGTTCTAGCACGGTTGCTCAACTGTCATATTCGGCTTGATTATCTGATTTTATACAGTTATGAACCTACGTGCAAATTTTAATTCTTTAACCGCTCTTATTATTATTATTTTACAGAGAATTGCAACGTTGTGAAAATGTATCTCGAACCACATCACAATCAATGCACCCGTGGTCGTCGACACACTTCGACTCCGTTAAGATTCGGATTTGGGTTACATCAATGTACACCCGCGTTTGAGAAAGTAAATTATTAAAGGCGCGCCTAAAGCGACTAGCGCATTATTACTTTTGAGAAGGACGTGAAATCTTGCTAAAACGGCCCATCCGAAGTCTAATTAATTATTAACCATTTATTGGGGGCCCCGCAACTTGCGTTTCATTTGGCGAGGCTCGTCTCATTTATTTTTAAAGAGCAATCCTAAAGTGACTACATTTCTATTAAGTTTGTCTCTAAAAGAAACGAGAAAAGTCTTAATTAATTACATGCTTGACAAGTAGTTATTGGATTACAGTAGATGATAACGGTAATTTACACTCGAACTCGTAAAAATGGAGAAATGTTTCATGCCTTTATTCTATAAGTGAACTACTAAAGCTGAAATTACAAAAATGCATACAAAATTGTCAAGATATGCAAAACAAACTAACCATTCTCCAACTTGATTTAAACTAACATTCCTAAAATTGATTTAAACTATTGAAATTAACGGCTAGGAAATGTTATCAACACGGATTCGGATATTGGCCTATATGCTGCCTGACGGGATCAAACACTGCCTATTTAAAATCTGCCTCAAATACAAAAGAAAGCTAGAGATGAAATATGGCAACTAATCCCTTAACTTATTTGTTCATTCTACAAAATACATATTTAACTACATGGAATCTGTAATTGACAACAACAAACTATAGTTTAAAAACCAAACAGTTCCAGTTAAATACAAGACTACATCATGCACTCCAGTTGAGCTATAAAACTAAACTATATAATTACACATATCTTATTAAACTATAGATACAACATTAATTCATCAAACACGCTAGCATTTCATTTTTACTTTTACATCTCGCATCCACATCAGTATTGATTTGAAAGTGTACCTGGTATTGAAATAAAAGAAAAGGAAGATGAGAGATCAGCAGGGCAGCAACAGTGAAGCAACAGCAACAACAGCAACCAGCAACCAGGAGATTTAAAACCCAGCAATAAACTCAAAAATCCAGTTGCAATTTCAGAAATACAAGGCAGCAACATAGATATACCAGAAACAACAACAAATAACCAGTGCAGACCAGAAATAACAAACTCAGAAAACCACTTGAAACCTCAATGAAATCCCGGAAACAAACCAGCAATCACAAACAGAACAGTAGAACCAGAAGTGCAATAGAACAACAAACTTTGATTTCTATTTTTTTTAAACTCTCCATGAAAGAAACCCTTTGAACTTTTTATTAAACACTAACAAAACTGATTCTGATTTTCAAAAGTGAAAGAAAGACCTCACTTTCACTCAACACTGGATTCTTAGTCTTAAAAATCCAGCCTGTTTTTACCCTCAAACTACTGAACTCTTAAAAGAAACTGAATTCTTAACGTTAAAATCTAGTCTTTTCTCTCAAATTCTGACTCTCCAAGGTTTAAAAGTCATTCAATTTTTAACTTAAATTCTGCCCCCTTTCAAAATCCAGCCTCAACACCCTTTTATACAAGTCTGCCCCTCTTAAACCTACTGCCCGTCCCTTTTCTTACTGCCTTGCCCCTTTTTTCCACTAAAATATGAATTTTCCACTTTAAAAATCCACTAAGGAAGCTTTTCCTTATTTTCAGCCCCCTCATTCCCTTTTGTTCCCTATTACCAAATTAATTAATTTCCCACTAACAATGCACTAACACTAAAAGATAATCCTAACTGTTTCATTCCTAAATCAACCCTGAAAACACCTTAATATTACTGACTTCCTAATACAACTATTCAAATATATTAAAACTTTTGATTCTAAAATCTGCTTAACTATCAATTAACTAAACTAATTTGATTAACAGCTATAACCAATTCAGCTAGTACTTTAAGGCATAAAATACATCAATGCTTATAATCAAATAGAATCTTAATTAATCAGACAACCAATCAATTTAAAAAACTATAATCAACAGAGCGCCAAATGATTCAAACTATACGAACGACCTAATCAACGAAGCTTAATTAATCGATTACATATTACAATTGACACTGAACAATCAGAAACAGAGGAATAGGCAATTCGGGTAATTTCAGTGTTATTGACAGAAACAGGGTTTAACAAGAAACTAATTAATCGACGCAACTTATTAATCGATTACGCAAATTATAACACATAACAATTATAGCAAATAGAAGTAAATGATAGAATTGGACCAAATAAAAGGTCTGATGAAGAAAGACAGAATCAATCGACAACAATTGAAAAGTCCATAAAGTTATACTTAAACAAAGTAATCAGGATAAATAAACACGAAAACAGAAAAAGGAAAATACCTCAGAATATCAGAATTACACGGACCCAGGCTCAATCTTCGGACTCGGACACTTTGAGGTCGAACAGACCTTAGTCGAAGTTTTCTCAACTGAGAAAACTTCGATTAAGGTCGATTAAACCCCAAATTCTCACTTAATTTGGACGGATTCCATGATTTGAATTTCTAGGGTTCCTGGTTTTCGATTTAGGGTTTGAACGTTTCTAAATAGATTTGAATGGAACCAAAGTAATTTAGGGTATGAGGGAGGTCTGGGGGTTGACTGGTATGAATTTGGAGTGGATGGGGTAGATCTAAGTCCTGCTCGAATCTTCGATTGAAGATTCGAGAAGTTGGAAGTTGATTCGAGGTGAACAATCAACAGATCCGTAACGAGGGTGGTTAGGGGGTGCCTTGGGGTGAGTTTGGGGTTGGTTGGTGTAGGTTTCCGTTTGGCTCGAATCTTCAAATGAAGATTCGAGAAGATGGGGGAAGATTCGAACCACACGAGTAACATATTTGGAATGGGGGTGGTCAGATGGTCTTAGGGTGTTAAGGTGGTGATCATCGGCGTTGTTGCCGCTGGCTTTCAAACGGAGGTGTTTCAGGGCGGCTAGGGTTTGGGGTCCGTCTCTGAAGGAGACGATGAACAGTGATGATGGGGGGTGTTTGGTTATGGGGGCGTGGGGTGAGAATTGGCCTTATATACGGAGGGGAGGGATGGATCCTGGCCGTTGGATCAAGTGAGATTGATGTCTAGGATTTCTTCACTTAAGGGAACGGTGTCATTTTGATTGAGTGGGTATTGGGTCGGTATCATATGGGAGTGGGTCGGGTCATGAGGGAAAGCCTGGGAGCCATTAGATCAAAAGCAATGAACGGTCCCGATCAAATAAAACCATACGTCGTCGTTTGGTTTAATGAAAGAACTGAACTGGACCGTTAGATCTGTTTGATCAACGGTCCATATGGAAAGTGCCAATACGGTGTCGTTTCCTTCGTCTGAGAGACTAGCTAACCGGACTGGGTCAAAATTGGTATTGATTTGGGCCTAATTTCATTTTAAACTTTTGGCCCAATCCGAGTTTTCTTCATTTTTTGAACTCTTTTTCTTTTCCTTCTTTAATTTCTAATTTAAACACAATTCCTAATTAAATTGTAAAATCAAAAATAAAACTACACAAATATTAATTAACACTTACAACAATTAACACACAAATTAAAACCTTAAAATAAAATCACACAATGACAACAAATAGAATAAAACACATATTTTTTGTGATTTTCTTTTTAGAGCCAAATGATGGTTTAATTAATTCCTAAATGCATAATTAAATCCTAAATATGCATGCAACATGTATTTTTTTTTGTATTTTTCAATTAACTACAACAAGGTAAACATTTACGGACAAAAACACAAATAATTATCCAAAAATGCCACGCAAATTCTAAAAATTGTACACCAAGAGAATTTTGTTTTATTTTTGATTTCTTTTGGAGTAGTTTTCGTGAAGCAAAAATCACGTGCTCACAGCTGCCCCTCTTTGTCCGAAAACACGAAGGGTTTTCGTGCAAAGATAAAGTGAGCGGATACGAGCGGTTTTTGCCCGTTGGAATACTCCGTGTGAAATATTGTTTTGAAAAAGATTTAACCGAACCTTTGCTTCAAAGGTTTCCTGCATATCCCTGGCTAGAAGGGAATCAAGTTAATGTAGTTCAGGAAATTTTTGGCAGCTGAGACTACCATGGGACTGCCTTTTGCTGTTACTGCTGTTGCATGTTGTTACTACTGCTTACTGATATCCTTGTTACATTGTGCTCAAAAGAAAACAAGAGGCTAGACTAAACTTAGGAATTACAAAATCTTATCTATCTTCCACTTGCTCTAGTTGCCTTGCTTTCTTATCGGCTTGTGTTTCCTCTCGTGCCTTTCTTTCGAAAACTGCTGGGGATGACACTGGCCTTTTGCTTTTCTGAACACAAGTTTTATTATTCCGCTCTGTCTGCTGGGGACACTGCTTCCTACATTAAAGCTTGTTATGCTGGGGATTTTTGTTGTAACCCTCCTCATTACTGACTTCTGATTTGATCTTGAAATGTATTCCTCTGTTTTGAAGGCGGGCTCCTGACTCCAACTTGACTTTTGAAAGATGATACAACCTCCATTCTCCAGGAGGGCTCCTGACTTCAACAGTAATTCAAAATATAACAACCTCCATTCTACAAGCGGGCTCCTGACTCCTTCCACAATTTAAAAATATAACAACCTCCGTTCTACAGGCGGGCTCCTGACTCCAACTTAAAATTTAACAACCTCCATTCTACAGGCGGGCTCCTGACTTCTCCAACTTATAACAAAATAATTCAGCCTCCATTCTCCAGGCGGGCTCCTGACTTCTTCTTCAACTTATAATATAGCAACCTCCATTATCCAGGCGGGCTCCTGACTTCTTCTTCAAAATAATTCAGTCGCCATTCTCCAGGCGGGCTCCTGACTTCAACAACTTTCTTAAAAATAATTCAGCCTCCATTCTCCAGGCGGGCTCCTGACTTCCACAGTAACTTTGAAAATAAATCAGCCTCCATTCTCCAGGCGGGTTCCTGACTTCAACAACTTTGAAAATAAATCAGCCTCCATTCTTCAGGCGGGCTCCTGACTTCAACAACTTTTTCAAAATAATTCAGCCTCCATTCTCCAGGCGGGCTCCTGACTTCAAAAACTTATTAAATGTAACACCTCCGTTCTTCAGGCGGGCTCCTAACTTCAACAACTTCTTAAAAATTTCAGCCTCCGTTCTCCAGGCGGGCTCTTGACTTCAACAACTTCTTAAAAATTTTAGCCTCCGTTCTCCAGGCGGGCTCCTGACTTCAACAACTTTCTTAAAAATAATTCAGCCTCCATTCTCCAGGCGGGCTCCTGACTTCCACAACAACTTTGAAAATAAATCAGCCTCCATTCTCCAGGCGGGCTCCTGACTTCAACAACTTTGAAAATAAATCAGCCTCCATTCTCCAGGCAGGCTTCTGACTTCAACAACCTTTTCAAAATAATTCAGCCTCCATTCTCCAGGCGGGCTCCTAACTTCAACAACTTCTTAAATGTAACACCTCCATTCTCCAGGCGGGCTCCTGACTTCAACAACTTTTTAAATGTAACACCTCCGTTCTCCAGGCGGGCTCCTGACTTCTTCAAAATATAACACCTCCCTTCTCCAGGCAGGCTCCTGCCTTCAATAATTCCTTAAAAATACAACACCTCCATTCTCCAGGCGAGCTCCTGACTCCTTTAACTTGAATCATCTTCTTTCAACTGCTTCCCTCAAAACTGGTGTTTTATTCCTCTGAAAACTGTGGGGAATAACACCGATATTTTATTCACAAATATGTCATTTTCCTTCTTCAAAGACTACTTCCTTTAAAGCTGGTGCTTTCACATCCTTGAAACCTGAATAACACTGCTGGGGAATTATCTTCCTCTTTTTAAAAATGGTGGGGATGATATTGATTCAAAGGCCATTACTTTTAAAACTTTGGGTTATCTTGCTTCTTCCAAGATTGCTTTTCTTTTAAAACTTGTATCTCCCTTCTCGTATATTGCTGGGGTTTCCTGCTGTCAATAATATCTCTTTTTCCTGCTTTAAATCAAAGAAAAATTTGTTAGTTTATAACGGGGCGAGTGGTTTTGCAAATTCTGTTGGGGATAGTTTTTCCCTTTTTCTTTTCCCTGCTTTGCTATAAAACTTGTTGGGGATGATATTATTTGCTGGGGCTGATATTCCTGTTGGGGATGGTTTTTCTTTTCTCTTCCTTCCCTGCTTTGTGTTGTCCAACCATTGTGGAACTTGGTCGAGAATCTGTCAGAGTTGTTCCTGTATCTCGCAGATCTGTTGGGGATCCTCTTGGAATTTAATCCATAACTTTTCAACTGTTATCCTTTCTGTTTTTCTGACTTCCCTGGGAAATTTGGTCCTCTTGGGATCTAGACCCATTCGTCATTTGGTCTTGCGACAAACTTCTTTTCTCTTTGTCGCCTTATCCTTGGCATGTCCTATTCGCATTTTGCTTTGCACCATTTTGGCCACTGATAGTAAACTCTGAAAATCCTTTTCAAAAACAAACTGCTGGGGAGGTAAAGTCTTTAAACCAAGAAATGAAAAAGTGATGATTTCAAAAAATAGAAAAAGAAGAAGTCTTTCTGAATAAATGCTGGGGGAAAAGAAAGAAAAGAACTTATCTGAATGATATAACCGATCCTCAATGATCATGTCGTGCATTCCGGATTAATCAACCCAGTCTATTCGTATCAATCAATCTTTCAGACAGCTTCATCTTGCTGGGGATTAACAAGCACTCAACTTTTGCCAAATGCGGACCCTTTCCGCCAATCTTGCCTTGTCGCCTCATAGTGCCCTTCGAGGGGTTTTCACTAATAAGACTCTCTCATTTCTCTCAACTCCCGTCGTCTTATGGTGCATGTGAAGGTTTTCACCGATAATACTCTCTCATTTTATTTTATTTTTCAGTTGGGGATTGGAGTGCTGTCGATATGACTCTCTTTGCTGGGGATTCTTTCGGCTCTCAATTCATTTCCCACTTATGATCTTCTTCTTTGTTGGGGATCAGAGTGTTATTCCCGACTTCCATTTGCATTGACTTGGCACTTCTCAGATACTGATCGGGAGGTCCTTTTTTGGACATCAATATGGATTTTTGTGTATGGTTAAAAAGGAAAAAGGGGTATCAAAAGTTCAAAATAATTTTGATGGGTAAAACAATACAACTCTTGGAATCTAACTTTCTTACCAAAATTACAAACGCAAACTTCTGCCCCAGTTTTTCTTGCTTGGGGTTTTTTATTTTGTTACACTATGTTACATTATGCACACTATGTTACACTATGACCGAGCCGTGAGGCGCCTACGTATCCTTCTTTGAGGAATCAGATCAAACGTAGTTCCCAATTCCTTTGTTTTTCTTGTGACTTTTCTTTTGTCTTTATTATCATTATTTTTCTCCTTTTCTTTTTCTTTCATTTTAATTATTGATTCCAAAAGAGGGATATGAAAGAATAAATAAGGCTCAAAAGGGGAAGCAAAGGTTAAAGTGTTTGGATAGAAGAAAGAATTGCCTCCGTCATTTCATTCTCCGATAAATGCCAACCACAAACAAACAACAATTACAATCAAAAGAAATCATACATAATATCTCTTAACTGCGTCAGAATTTATAGCCATGTCGACGCATTTCCCGTCGATATCTGTTAAACATGAAGCGCCATTGGACAATACTCTGGTTATAACGAATGGTCCTTGCCAATTCGGGGCGAACTTTCCTTTTGCTTTGGCCTGATGTGGCAGGATTCGTTTCAACACCTGCTGCCCCACCTCAAATTTTCTGGGGCGCACCTTCTTGTTGTAGGCTCTCGCCATTCTCTTTTGATATAACTGTCCATGACACACAACTGCCAATCTCTTTTCATCAATCAAGTTCAACTGCTCCAAATGGGTTTTGACCCACTCGTCATCATCAATCTCAGCCTCAGCGACAATCCGAAGGGATGGAATTTCAACTTCCGCCGGTATTACTACTTCAGTTCCATATACCAATAAATAAGGAGTTGCCCCTACTGAAGTACGGACAGTGGTGCGATAACCCAACAATGCAAATGGTAATTTTTCATGCCATTGTCTGGATCCTTCTACTATCCTCCTCAGTATCTTCTTGATGTTCTTGTTGGCTGCTTCAACTGCTCCATTCGCCTTGGGACGATATAGTGTGGAATTACGGTGTGTAATCTTAAACTGTTGACATACATCTTTCATCAAATTGCTGTTAAGATTAGCACCATTATCCGTGATGATCATTTTTGGGACCCCAAATCTACAGATGATATGGGAGTGAATAAAATCCACCACTGCCTTCTTGGTTACCGACTTGAATGTTTTAGCTTTAACCCACTTAGTGAAATAGTCGATGGTCACCAGAATGAACCTATGACTGTTGGTAGCTGTCGGCTCAATTGGTCTAATGACATCCACGCCCCAGGCAACAAATGGCCATGGCGCTGACATTGTATGCAATTCTTTCGGCAGAGAATGAATCAAATCTCCGTGTATCTGACATTGATAGCATTTTCGCACGAAATTGATACAATCACACTCCATAGTAAGCCAATAGTACCCTGCTCGAAGAATCTTCTTCGCCAATATATATCCGCTCATATGTGGCCCACAAACTCCAACATGTACCTCTGTCATAACTATCGTGGCTTGATTGGCATCTATACATCTTAGCAATCCCAAATCTGGGGTTCTTTTGTACAACACTCATCCACTGAGGAAAAATCCACTTGCTAATCGCCGAATGGCTCTTTTTTGATCTCCAGTGGCCTGTTTCGGGTATATCCCCATCCTGAGGTACTCCTTGATGTCATAAAACCATGGCTCGCCATCCACTTCTTCCTCTATCATGTTGCAATAAGCATGCTGATCACGAACCTGGATGTGCAACGGGTCAACATGAATTTTGTCTGGGTGGTGCAACATCGATGCTAAAGTGGCCAATGCATCGGCAACCTCATTGTGAACTCTTGGGATGTGTCTGAACTCCACTGATCGAAATCGCTTGCTCAGATCGTGCAAACATTGTCGATATGGTATGAGCTTCAAATCCCGTGTTTCCCATTCACCCTGAATCTGATGCACCAGGAGGTCCGAGTCTCCCAAGACCAAAACGTCCTGGACATCCATGTCTGCAGCTAGTCACAGACCCAAAATGCATGCCTCATACTCATCCATGTTGTTGGTACAATAGAAATGCAGCTGAGCTGTAACAGGATAATGACGTCCTGTTTCAGAAATAAGTACCGCTTCTATTCCAACACCTTTCGCATTAGCGGCTCCATCAAAGAAAAGCTTCCAACCTGGTTCCTCAGGTAATTCCAACTCATCTATATGCATCACTTCTTCGTCAGGAAAATACGTCCTCAACGGCTCGTATTCTTCATCAACAGGATTCTCAACCAAGTGATCGGCCAGTGCTTGGGCTTTCATGGCCGTCCTTGTCACATAGTTGATGTCGAACTCCGTGAGTAATATTTGTCATTTCGCTAACCTCCCTGTGGACATAGGCTTCTGGAAAATATACTTTAGTGGATCCAAGCGTGATATGAGATAAGTAGTATACGAGGACAAATAATGCATCAATTTCTGGGCCACCCAAGTTAGGGCGCAACATATCTTCTCGAGTTGAGTGTACTTAACCTCATACACTGTAAACTTCTTGCTGAGATAATAGATGGCTTGCTCCTTCCTTCCTGTAATGTTGTGTTGCCCCAACACGCAGCCAAACGAATTCTCCAGGACCGTTAGATAAAGAATTAACGGTCTCCCCGGCTGAGGTGGAACCAACACAGGTGGATTTGATAAATATCCTTTGATCTGGTCAAATGCCTCCTGACATTCTGCCGTCCATTCTACCGCGACATCCTTCTTCAGTAGCCGAAAGATGGGTTCACAAGTTGCTGTGAGTTGAGCAATAAATCTGGTGATGTAATTCAACCTTCCCAACAGACTCATTACTTCTGTCTTATTCTTCGGCGGTGGCAAATCTTGGATAGATTTGATCTTTGACGGGTCCAACTCAATACCTCGCCGACTGACGATGAATCCCAAAATCTTCCCAGATGGAACATCAAATGCACATTTGGCCGGGTTGAGCTTAATATCATACCTTCGAAGTCTTTGAAAAAACTTCCTTAAGTCTGCTACGTGGTTTTCCTGATGCTTGGATTTTATGATCACATCGTCCACGTACACCTCAATTTCTTTGTGGATCATGTCATGAAACACAATAGTCATTGCTCTCATGTACGTTGCCCCAGCATTCTTCAAACCAAATGGCATTACCCGGTAGCAATAAGTCCCCCACGGCATAATAAATGCCGTCTTTTCCGCATCTTCTTCATCCATCAGAATCTGACGATACCCAGCATATCAATCTACAAAAGATCCGATCTCATGTCCGGAACAATTATCGATCAAGATATGGATGTTGGGTAAAGGAAAGTTGTCCTTTGGGCTTGCCCTGTTCAGATTGCGGTAATCGACACACACCCTGATCTTCCCATCTTTCTTCGGCACCGGCACCACATTAGCCAACCAATCAGGATATCGAGTGACACGAATAACCTTTGCTTGCAGCTGCTTGGTTACTTCTTCTTTAATCTTCACACACATGTCTGTTTTGAACTTCCTCAATTTCTGCTTGACGGAAGGGCATGTCGGGTTAGTGGGTAATTTGTGAACCACTAAATCCATGCTTAACCCTGGCATGTCTTCATACGACCATGCAAAAACATCTTTGAACTCAATAAGTGTTTTGATTAGTTCTTCCCTGATATTTGATGCAATGTGGATGCTTATTTTAGTTTCCCTGATATCGACTGCATCCCCTAAATTGATGGCTTCTGTGTCATTTAAGTTGGGCCTGGATTTTTCTTCAAACTGGCTTAACTCTCTGTTTATCTCTTCGAAGGCTTCATCCTCATCGTATTCTGATTCATTATCATAATCGACCTCTTGTATAGCTAGTTCAGAATCAGATTGATCTTTTAGAATAGGTTGAAGATCCGTTGTGCATGCCATGTCGTTAAGACCAGTATAAAGAGAACTGTTCAAAAAAAGAAAAGAAGAAAAATAAAAATTTAAAAATAAATAAAATAAGGAATAAAGAAGAAACTTTTTATTTTTATTAAATTATGGGATAATAAGGTTTCACACTTTGATGAACATAATAAAAATAAAAAGGAATCTGGATTACAACCCTGGTATAATCCAGAAAACGAGAAGGAAAATCAGAGCCAACTACCAGGACTCCCTCCGAGTAGGAAGAGGAGTAGCTGTCCAATTGTTGACATTGGACCTAGGACCCACAAACTGTATGTCTGCCTTACTGGAACCTTCTCCAGCTTCTATCATGTTGACATCGACGAACAGCCTTTCGAAGCCTTCATTCAAATCTCCATCTGGCCCGATCAGTGGTTCGAGAACCTCCGGGACTGGCAACTTTCTGCACCCTGCTTTGACAAATGATCTGGACAGGCGTGAGATTGGCTTAGGAAGGACCCAAACTCTTTTCTTCAACTTGCGGGCCCGCTTTACATCCGCTGCGGTAGGCTTGAATCCCAATCCAAAAGTATCCAGGTTCTTGGGCAAAGAAACTGGCTGGACCATTCCCTGCAGATCAATCCCCAAACCTTTTCCTAGTATAAACCTGCTGTTCAACATCTCTGAGGCTATCATGAAGGTCGCAGCTGCGATTCTGGGAAGTGGAAGGCCCCCACCCTCAGGAATTTTGTCTACTGAGACTGCGTCAAAAACCTGATAAACCCATGGGCCCTTGTCATCGTCGGTTTATATGAAGGGGTACAATGGCATCACTGACGGCATGTGTGCCGTCATCCCCGTGTACCACAATATCTTGTCTATCCCTTTCAAATTTGACCATCTGATGCAGTGTAGAAGGCACTGCTTTGGCTGTGTGGATCCAGGGTCATCCCAACAAAAGATTATACGACACCGCCACATCTATCACTTGAAATTCCATGGTGAACTCGACTGGACCAATGGTTAATTCCAGTACGATATCACCTACTGTGTCAGTACCGCCCCCATCAAAACCTCAGACGCAGAAGTTGTTCTTGTGGATCCTATCATCAGCAACCTTTAGTTTGTTCAGAGTGGCCAAAGGACAAATATTGGCACTTGACCCATTATCGAATAGTACTCGAGTGACCACCGAGTCTTCGCATTTCACAGTCAGGTAGAGTGCTCTATTGTGTTCTGTACCCTCTACCGGTAACTCATCGTCAGAGAATGTCACTCGGTTTACCTCGAAGATCTTGTGCACTATTTTCTCCAAATGGTTCACTAAGAGCTTGTCCGGGACATGGGCTTCGTTCAGAATCTTCATTAAGGCCTGACAATGATCACTTGAATGGATCAACAAGGATAGCAACGAAATCTGGGCTGGGGTCTTCCTCAACTGCTCTATAATTGAGTAGTCCTATGCCTTCATCTTCTTCAAAAACTCCTCTGCTTCTTCCTCCGTCACTGGCTTCTTTATTGTTACAGGATTGGCCCTTCTCAATTCTGCGGGAACAAAACACCTTCCTGAACGAGATAGGCCCTGGGCCTCGCATACTTCTTCCACAACTTCCTTCCCCTTATGCATCACTGTCACTTGACTGTAGCTCCATGGCACAACTTTCTCATTTGTTATCGGCAACTGCATTACTGGCCTGAGAACAACTGAATCTACGTGGACCCCCTTTACCATCAACACTTGTATGCTTGATACTCCCTACAGGACTGCCTTGACTGACTCTAGCTTCTTCGCAGTAACAGACGAACCTTTCCCCACTACCACAAATGGCTTGTCATCTACCTTTCCCAATTGTACCACTGCCTTTCCACTGGTTGACTTTTCGTTTGGACTGTCACGAATCATCATTACCGTTTGTGAGGGTGTTTTAGGTTTCCCTCCTTCGTGCACTAGTTCGATCATGTGGGCCTCATGGTGCACCGGTAACGGGTTTTCATTGATGTTGGGTGCCTCTGGTGCCTGAACCTCGATCCTATTTGTGTCAATAAGATCTTGTACGACAGTCTTCAACTTCCAACACTTCTCAGTATCATGCCCGAGAGCCCCCGAACAATATTCACAGCTTACTGAGTGGTCCAGATTTTTGGGAAGGGGATTTGGCAATTTGGGTTTAACAGGACTTAATAGGCCTATCTTCCTCAACTTGTGGAACAGAGTAGTATAGGTTTCTCCCAACGGAGTGAATGTTCTTGGCCTCTACATCCTTTCATTCCTGAAAGCTTGATTTCCGCGGAAGTTTGGCCCTGAAGGATTCTTGTAGGCCCTTGGTGGTGGATATGTGTTTTGTGGAGGTGGATATGTGTTTTGTGGAGGTGGATATGTATGTTGGGGAGCCGGCGCACGCCATTGCGGGCGAGCCGGAGGCTGAGTGTAAGTTTGGGCGTGAAGGACGGAGAAATATGGCTCTTGTTGTGGATAATAGGGTTGTGGAGGGTTGTATGGAGTGTGTGGATAGTTTGGGTAATGGGGTCTGGGTTGGTAGCGAGGGAAAGGACCTCTTGATCTGGACCAAGTACCTGCTTCGACTGTTGCGACCTCCTCTCTCTTCTTTTTCCCGAGCGCACCTCTCGTGCCGCTTTGGATAGCCTGAGTTGTAGCCTTGATTGCTGAATAACCCATTATCTTGTTGGACTTGAGTCCTTATTCAACCGTACCACCCATTTTTACTACTTCATTGAAAGATTTACCAACTTATGTCACCAGGTGACCAAAGTAAGTTGGCTCCAACGTTTGTAAGAAGTAGTCCACCATTTCACCTTCCCTCATTGGTGGATCGACTCTTGCTGCTTGTTCTCTCCAACGGAATCCGAATTCCCTGAAGCTCTCTCCGGGCTTTTTCTCAATATTTAACAGTGTGAGATGGTCGGGGACGATCTCAAGGTTATACTGGAAATGACCTGCAAATGCTTGTGCTAGATCGTCCCAGGTATACCACCTGCTAGGATCCTGCCTCGTGTACCACTCTAATGCGGACCCTCTTAAACTTTGACCGAAATAGGCTATCAACAGCTCATCCTTTCCACCTGCCCCTCTCATCTTATTACAGAAACCTCGTAGATGTGTCATGGGATCACTGTGTCCCTCATATAGATCAAACTTTGGTATCTTAAAACCTGTACACAATTGAACATCAGGGAAGGGACACAGATCTTTATAGGACACACTGACTTGGCTGCCCAATCCATGCATATTCCTGAAGGATTGCTCCAGGTTTTTCACTTTATAGAGCACTTCGTCCTGCTCCGGATTCTTAGCTGGCCTCTCAGTTTCTGTCGAGAGCTGAAGGTGAGGGGTGTAAGTGTATGGCTCGGATGCTTTGAAGGTGAGTTCAGGAGGATAGTATTGATTGTCGTGAACCTGAAACACTGGTTCATCGGACGATTTTTGCAATGTGGCGGGTGGAGGTGCCACGAAAACAGGAACAGCTGGTGGAGGAGGGTTTCGTTTGGGTGGTGAAGTTTGGGGATTATAGGAAGTTTCCCTTTGATAGTATTGGGCAATAGGGAAGCTCGTTGATGGACCAGTGGAAGGGTGTTCTGGAGTCCGAGCTGGTGAAAGGGTAGGAGTAGGGGAAGTATTGGTGGTGTTTGTCCCTTAGCCTAGGCTAGGTGCATCCCAGCTATCTCTTGTCTCAACCTGTCTACTTCCTCTTTCATCATTTGCATCTCCGTATTTTCCTCCTCAACACTTTTGTCCGAACCAGACATACTTTCCGAAATGGGCCCTTTTGATCTTGTGTGGTAATGGTAATCTGCCAGAACGTTCTAACGAGATAACTGTTTTGAAATATCTTTCTCTGATATAAACAACAAACTTGTTAGCGTTAGAATTTAACACATATTGCAATTTCACATTGGGGAATGCAATGTTCCTAGGCAGTTTAACCATTTCTAACATGTCTTTGCTTCGACTGCACGCGTCATTCCGGCTTATGTCCTTTCTTTTATTCATTTTGCCTTTTCTTTTTATCTTTTTAGTGGTGGTCGAATCTTATGTGGATTGCCTACGTATCATGTCCCTGCATGAATCAGACCGGGCGTAGTTCTGCCATAAGTAAAAATAAAGACACAATTTTTCATTTTATTACCAAAATATGCTATTAAAAGCTACCCATTTGAAAAAAAACAAATGAAATACAGACTCCACACTATTAACGTTGTTTGATATGAAAAGAGAACAGAAGGGTAGACAACAGACTCTTAAAAACAAACAAGTGCAGACTTGAACTAGGGATACACTAAGGTCTTGAATTTTGGTGCCCGCGAGGCATCGTTCGGCCTTTCCGCGGGCTTTGGTGCCAGGCCTCTTTGCAAGCTTTTTAATTACTCCATGATCCGGTGGACATAACACATGACTGAGGAAAAAAGGGTATCACGGGGAATTTCTTCACATGTTAGGCACTTCGTGGTGATGTAGTGCCCAATCTCATCGATCCTACCCCTGATTTTATCCCTTTCCATACACAGCTGTTCTATTCGTTGATTCTTTAATCCCAATACTTGAGTGTTGTCAACAAGCTGATCTTGGAACCTCTCCATTTGTTCTTCCATTCGGGCTATTGAATCATGGCAGCGCTCCCTGTCCGTTCTAGCATCTCGGGCTTGTTTAAAGACCCGATCTCTGAGAGTGGAATTTGTTTCTCTTAATATTGCAATGCTCCCTTCATAATCCCTTCTCACTTGCCATAGATGCTTTTTCCGCGCTGCTGCACCTTTTACCCATCTGGCCCGCATTCTTGCTATGCTAGCCTCGGATCTTTCCAAGTCTTTTCGTCTTTCAATGACCTGATTCCTTAACCCTGCTATCAGCCTTTTATCAGACTAGTTTCTCCATTGGTTGTCGTCATCCATTATGACTTGTCCGTTTTGAGCTCTAAAGGAGTCATTTTCTTGGGTTGATTTTTTTCTGTCCCCTTCATCAGTCGTGGTCTGAATTTCTCTTTCAAATTGAAGATCTATGACCTGCTGCTTGAACCTGCCTATTGTAGCCCTATATTCTTTTTCCTTCGCCAACCAGTCCCAATGCTCTTGTGAGGACTTGGCAATTTCTTGAAGGTGAGGTCTTTTAGCCGGCCTTCCAGATGACACTTCCCCTTTGTACCAAGCCTGATATCCGGGTGAAACTTCCCCTCTAGCCCGATTCAGTACACAAGTATTTGCCTCCAAGTATTGACATTGGCTCCAAATCTGGCGGACCCTTGCTTCAGGAAACTGGCCATCAGAGCTGATCTCAATCACTTGGGTGCTCAGGTCCTCATCTTATCTGACACCTCTCAAGTTTCCTCAAAACCCGATACGGTGCATAAGATTGAATGCTCTTAAGTCCTATTAAGAGAAAATGGGGCCTAGATACTGGCATATATATATGACTTCGTCGATCGGTAACCATCCCAGTGTCCACTGTATTTGACTGGCATTGAGGGTCCGAAAGTATGAGGTCCACGCCGAGACTCCTTCAGGTAAGCAGACCTCATTAATTTTGGTGTAGAACTCTTCTATGCAAGTTTTCTCAGAAGATCCATGGCTCAGGAACTGGGCTCGGTGACATAGGTGTTTAGTCATCCACATTTGCAATAACAGGTTACACCCTTCTAAAAAGTTCCCTTCGTCTTTGCAGGCCGTGAGAGCTCGGAAGATATCAGATACAATCATGGGCGCAAGCGTGCTGTCATCTTGAGTGAGCAAAGTACTGACGACCCCAGCTATCTTTATGTCAATATTCCCGTCTTTTCTTGGGAATACTAAAAGCCCTAAGAAGTTTATCATGAAAGCAACCCGTCTATGTTCATCCCACTTTCGATGATTACTTTTGCTGCACAACTTGTTTTCTGGCTTGTCGAATCCTCCTACGTGGCCGTATCTTTGGTATATGAAGCTCAGAGTGCAAAAACCTTTCGCCAAGTCTGGGTTATGGATCGTTCTAACTATCTTTAATGAGTCCAAAAATCGGTGCACCGCTATGGCTCTTGGAGCAACCAGGTATTTACGCCTCAACGGAACCTCAGCACTGCCGATGTACCCTGCTATTTCCTCTAAAGTCGGAGTGAGTTCAAGGTTCGAGAAGTGGAAGACATTGTGCGTCGGGTCCCAGTAAGTGACCAATTCCCTTATAATATCCCCTCGAGGCCTGATACCCAACAAACCCGTGAGACCTTTCAGATGTTTCTTGACTTCGTCTCGCCCTTCTTTGCCTAAATCATTCCACCATAGCCGCAACTGGGGGGGGATTTTATTCATGATAGAAAAAGGTTCATTTTGAGTAGTGCTCATTCTGCACATTTATTAATGTGATTAAACAAAAGAAAATTTATTTGACTCAAAACGATTTGATTATTTTTCATAAAAGAAAGACCCGATTTTCCGAACACGACCTTTCAGCACTTCAGGGACGAAGATTTTAAGGTTGTGTGAGTCAACCGATCAATAATCCAAAAAAATGACAGAAGTGGCTGTTTATGCAAAGTCATCCTTCCGGCGTCCCTTTTGGGAACATTCGGCTATTTTTGATAAGAACGACATCATCCGACTCTATGACGAAAAATTAAAATTTTTGACATTTTTTGGGCTATTTTTTGCAAAATGGGAGGTTGGACCCGACGAGGGTTGCCTACGTATCTCACGCCCTGTGAGAATCAAACCGGCATAGTTCGCCCAACATAAACTAAACTTGTAAACAAGACTCCTTTCTTTTCAAATAAATCAAACTAAAACTTTTTTTTTTTTTTCAAAATTTCGGCAGGGTTTTGACAATACTTGGACATTGGTTTTATTTTTCTAAAAATAGGTAGTTATCTCCCTACACTGCTATATATATTTTTTCACAATTTTCAAAAATTCCCGATTTCAGAAGCCGGTCAGCATGCAGATTTGAAGCAAATAAATGTGCAAAACAAACAAGATGCAGCAGGATGGTCTTTTTCATTTCAGGTTGCTTGTCCTAGACGGACCCAGCCCCTGTGTTGAGTCCCCTAAGTCAAATGCAACATGATGTAAATAAACGTTCCTACTAGGGATCCGACATGAAGTCAAGTTATTCTAGGTTCAACCTAGGTATATGTTCTAGACAGTGTACCCGAGCGGACAACTCGAGTTGAGGAAGAATCTCCTTTCTGGGAACCAAAAGGCCAGCCGGCTTAGAAACTTTTCGAGCCTCTTTTATTTTAGGGTATGACACTAACAGAATAGGGAGTCTCAACCAGTAAGCACATCCTCAGAGGTGAGAAGAGAAGGTTTCGTCACAGTTTATATGTACAATTCAAATAATATCAAAGCAGTAAAAAGCATCATTTCGCCCATTAAATCCAAAATATAACAAACATCAGATAATAAAGAAAGCCAAATACAACAATTATTCTAAGCTCGAATTTCTAACCCTGAACCAGTGGTTCTGGGTTCTCTGATCCCCAACAGAGTCGCCAGAGCTGTCACACCTCCTTTTTCGCCCGCGCTGCCGCAAAGGGATGCGGAAGGGAGTTTTTCCAATTAAAGGACAACCGAAACGGGATTTATTTATTTATTTCAGAGTCGCCACTTGGGAGATTTATGGTGTCTCAAGTCACCAGTTTTAATCCTGAATCGAGGAAAATAATGACTCTGTTTAACAGTCCGCGAACCAGAAATCCGAGTAAGGAATCCTGTTAACCTGGGAGAAGGTGTTAGGCATTCCCGAGTTCCGTGGTTCTAGCACGGTCGCTCAACTGTCATATTCGGCTTGATTATCTGATTTTATACAGTTATGAACCTACGTGCAAATTTTAATTCTTTAACCGCTCTTATTATTATTTTATAGAGAATTGCAACGTTGTGAAAATGTATCTCGGACCACGTCACAATCAATGCACCCGTGGTCGTCGACACACTTCGACTCCGTTAAGATTCGGATTTGGGTTACATCAATGTACACCCACGTTTAAGAAAGTAAATTATTAAATGCGCGCCTAAAGCGACTAGCGCATTATTACTTTTGAGAAGGCCGTGAAATCTTGCTAAAATGGCCCATCCGAAGTCTAATTAATTATTAACCATTTATTGGGGGCCCCGCAGCTTGCGTTTTATTTGGCGAGGCTCGTCTCATTTATTTTTAAAGAGCAATCCTAAAGTGACTACATTTCTATTAAGTTTGTCTCTAAAAGAAACGAGAAAAGTCTTAATTAATTACATGCTTGACAAGTAGTTATTGGATTACAGTAGATGATAACGGTAATTTACACTCGAACTCGTAAAAATGGAGAAATGTTTCATGCCTTTATTCTATAAGTGAACTACTAAAGCTGAAATTACAAAAATGCATACAAAATTGTCAAGATATTCAAAACAAACTAACCATTCTCCAACTTGATTTAAACTAACATTCCTAAAATTGATTTAAACTATTGGAATTAATGGCTAGGAAATGTTATCAACACGGATTCGAATATTGGCCTATATGCTGCCTAACGGGATCGAACACTGCCTATTTAAAATCTGCCTCAAATACAAAAGAAAGCTAGAGATGAAATATGGCAACTAATCCCTTAACTTATTTGTTCATTCTACAAATTACATATTTAACTACATGGAATCTGTAATTGACAACTACAAACTATAGTTTAAAAACCAAACAGTTCTAGTTAAATACAAGACTACGTCATGCACTCCAGTTGAGCTATAAAACTAAACTATATAATTACACATATCTTATTAAACTATAGATACAACACTAATTCATCAAACACCTTAGCATTTCATTTATACTTTTACATCTCGCAGCCACATCAATATTGATTCTAAAGTGTACCTGGTATTGAAATAAAAGAAAAGGAAGATGAGAGATCAGCAGGGCAGCAACAGTGAAGCAACAGCAACAACAGCACCCAGCAACCAGGAGATTTAAAACCCAGCAATAAACTCAGAAATCTAGTTGCAATTTCAGAAATACAAGGCAGCAACACAGATATACCAGAAACAGCAACAAATAACCAGTGCAGACCAAAAATAACAAACTCAGAAAACCACTTGAAACCTCAATGAAATCCCAAAAACAAACCAGCAATCACAAACAGAACAGTAGAACCAGAAGTGCAATAGAACAACAAACTTTGATTTCTATTTTTTTAAACTCTCCAAGAAAGAAACCCTTTGAACTTTTTATTAAACACTAACAAAACTGATTCTGATTTTCAGAAGTGAAAGAAAGACCTCACTTTCACTCAACACTGGATTCTTAGTCTTAAAATCCAGCCTGTTTTTCCCTCAAACTACTAAACTCTTAAAAGAAATTGAATTCTTAACGTTAAAATCTAGTCTTTTCTCTCAAATTCTGACTCTCCAAGGTTTAAAAGTCAGTCATTTTTAACTTAAATTCTGCCCCCTTTCAAAATCCAGCCTCAACACCCTTTTATACAAGTCTGCCCATCTTAAACCTACTGCCCGTCCCTTTTCTTACTGCCTTGCCCCTTTTTTCCACTAAAATCTGAATTTTCCACTTTAAAAATCCACTAAGGAAGCTTTTCCTTATTTTCAGCCCCCTCATTCCCTTTTGTTCCCTATTACCAAATTAATTAATTTTCCACTAACAATGCACTAATACTAAAAGATAATCCTAACTGTTTCATTCCTAAATCAACCCTGAAAACCCCTTAATATTACTGACTTCCTAATACAACTATTCAAATATATTAAAACTTTTGATTCTAAAATCTGCTTAACTATCAATTAACTAAACTAATTTGATTAACAGCTATAACCAATTCAGCTAGTACTTTAAGGCATAAAATACATCAATGCTTATAATCAAATAGAATCTTAATTAATCAGACAACCAATCAATTTAAAAAACTATAATCAACAGAGCGCCAAATGATTCAAACTATACGAACGACCTAATCAACGAAGCTTAATTAATCGATTACATATTACAATTGACACTGAACAATCAGAAACAGAGGAATAGGCAATTCAGGTAATTTCAGTGTTATTGACAGAAACAGGGATTAACAGAAAACTAATTAATCGACGCAACTTATTAATCAATTACGCAAATTATAACACATAACAATTATAGCAAACAGAAGTAAATGATAGAATTGGACCATATAAGAGGTCTGATGAAGAAAGACAGAATCAATCGACAACAATTGAAAAGTCCATAAAGCTATACTTAAACAGAGTAATCAGGATAAACAAACACAAAAACAGAAAAAGGAAAATACCTCAGAATATCAGAATTACACGGACCCAGGCTCAATCTTCGGACTCAGACACTTTGAGGTCGAACAGACCTTAGTCGAAGTTTTCTCAACTGAGAACACTTCGATTAAGGTCGATTAGACCCCAAATCCTCACTTAATTTGGACGGATTCCATGATTTGAATTTCTAGGGTTCCTGGTTTTCGATTTAGGGTTCGATCATTTCTAGATAGATTTGAACGGAACAAAAGTCATTTAGGGTATGAGGGAGGTCTGGGCGTTGCCTGGTATGAATTTGGAGGGTGGGGTAGATCTAAGTCCTGCTCGAATCTTCTATTGAAGATTTGAGAAGTTGGAAGTTGATTCGAGGTGATCAACCAACAGATTCGTAACGAGGGTGGTTAGGGGGTGAGTTTGGGGTTGGTTGGTGTAGGTTTCCGTTTGGCTCAAATCTTCAAATGAAGATTCGAGAAGATGGGGGAAGATTCGAACCACACGAGTAACATATTTGGAACGGGGGTGGACAGATGGTCTTAGGGTGTTAAGGTGGTAATCATCGGCGTTGTTGCCGCTGACTTTCAAACGGAGGGGTTTTAGGGCGGCTAGGGTTTGGGGTCCGTCTCTGAAGGAGACGATGAACAAGGATGATGGGGGGTGTTTGGTTATGGGGGCGTGGGGTGAGAATTGGCCTTATATACGGAGGGGAGGGATGGATCCTGGCCGTTGGATCAAGTGAGATTGATGTCCAGGATTTCTTCACTTAATGGAACGGTGTCGTTTTGATTGAGTGGGTATTGGGTCGGTATCAGATGGGAGTGGGTCGGGTCATGAGGGAAAGTCTGGGAGCCATTAGATCAAAAGCAATGAACGGTCCCGATCAAATAAAACCATACGTCGTCGTTTGGTTTAATGAAAGAACTGAACTGGACCGTTAGATATGTTTGATCAACGGTCCAGATGGAAAGTGCCAATACGGCGTCGTTTCCTTCGTCTGAGAGACTAGCTAACCGGACTGGGTCAAAATTGGTATTGATTTGGGCCTAATTTCATTTTAAACTTTTGGCCCAATCCGAGTTTTCTTCATTTTTTGAACTCTTTTCCTTTTCCTTCTTTAATTTCTAATTTAAACACAATTCCTAATAAAATTGTAAAATCAAAAATAAAACTACACAAATACTAATTAACACTTACAACAATTAACACACAAATTAAAACCTTAAAATAAAATCACACAATGACAACAAATAGAATAAAACGCATATTTTTTGTGATTTTCTTTTTAGAGCCAAATGATGGTTTAATTAATTCCTAAATGCATAATTAAATCCTAAATATGCATGCAACATGTATTTTTTTTGTATTTTTCAATTAACTACGACAAGGTAAACATTTACGGACAGAAACACAAATAATTATCATAAAATGCTACGCAAATCCTAAAAATTGTACACCAAAAGAATTTTGTTTTATTTTTGATTTCTTTTGGAGTAGTTTTCGTGAAGCAAAAATCACGTGCTCACAACAAAAAACTCATAGTGCCCATACCGAGTGCGAAATGTTGTCTTAGGGACATCAGACGCCCTAATCCTCAGCTGGTGGTAGCCAAATCTCAAATCTATCTTTGAAAACACCCTCGCACCCTGAAGTTGGTCGAATAAGTCATCGATCCTCGGCAATGGGTACTTGTTCTTAATCGTCACCTTGTTTAAATGCCGGTAATCAATGCACATCCTCATCGAACCATCCTTTTTCTTCACAAATAGCACCGGTGCGCCCCAAGGCGAAACACTGAGTCTAATGAAACCTTTCTTAAGTAAATCCTGAAGCTGATCCTTTAACTCTTTCAATTCTGGCGGCGCCATACGATATGGCGGAATGGAAATGGGCTGAGTTCCCGGAGCGAGATCACTACAAAAATCAATATCCCTGTCGGGCGGCAAGCCCAACAGGTCCGAAGGGAAGACCTCGGGAAACTCCCGAACAATAGGAACAGAATCAATAGACGGGACCTCAGCACTAGAGTCGCGAACATAGGCTAGATAAGCTAGGCACCCCTTCTCGACCATGCGTCGAGCCTTCACATAAGAAATAATGTTGCGAGTAGAATGACCAGGAGTCCCTCTCCACTCTAGTCGGGGCAAATCTGGCAATGCCAAGGTCACGGTCTTGGCATGGCAATCCAAGATCGCATTATACGGGGACAACCAATCCATCCCTAATATGACGTCGAAATCCACCATATCCAAGAGCAACAAGTCAACACGGGTCTCAAGGCCCCCGAATACCACAACACAGGAACGATGAACCCGGTCCACCACTATAGAATCCCCCACTGGTGTAGACACGTATACGGGAATACTCAAGACCTCACTAGGCATAACCTAATAGGGTGCAAAATAGGACGACACATATGAATATGTAGATCCGGGATCAAATAGCACAGAAGCATCCCTGTCACAGACCAGAATAGTACCTGTAATCACACCATCTGATGACTCAGCCTCTGGACTGACTGGCAAGGCATAACAACGGGGCTGGGCCCCACCTCCCTGAATCATATCCCTGGGACGATCTGCTGCTGGCTGACCCCTACCTCTAGCGGTCTGAGCTCCACCTCTAAGGCCTCTACCTCCACCTCTATGTCCTCTACCCCCGCCTCTAGCTCGCTGGGCAGGCTGTGGGGCAAATGGTGCCTGAATTATCGGGCGAGGACCCTGCTGCTGCGAGCTGATGGAAGCTCGAGGGAAATATCTGGCAATGTGACTCACATCGCCACAAGTATAACAAGCCCTCGGCTGCTGAGAATAACGAAGTGGTGGTGCACTGATAGGTGCTGATGGTGAACTGAAGAGCTGCTGGTCAGAATACTGCAAGTACGAGTATCGGGAGTCTGAACTCTTCCCCCAGCCTGAGATGTGGCTGGAGCTACGGGAAGCAAACCTGCTCTATAAATGCCCTCCAAAAAGCCTACCAGTCAGACCAAAGCGTCCTGAAGAACTGGAGTGGCTATGAAACCCTTCGGGACCTGAGCTGGGCCCTCTGGAGCTGCTGGAGCTGGAACCTCCTCGTCATAGTCAACATGAGGCTCCACCTCTGGGACTGCCGCTCGGGGCTATGCTCTGCCCCGGCCTCGCCCTCTGGCATGGCCTCGTCCTCGCCCTCTTCCCCTAATAGGAGCTGCTGCTGGGGGCTCAGGCTGCTGCGCGGTAGAAGAGGAAGCACGTGTCTCGCCATCTGCGAAAGAACAGAGTGGAAAGACAATCAGTACTTGAGAAACAGAATCGCACGACAAGAATGAACAAAGTGAAGTTTTCCTAACTCAGTAGCCTCTGCGGGATAAATACAGACGTCTTTGTACCGATCCCTCAGACTCTACTGAGCTTGTCCGTGAGTTGTGAGACCTAAGTAACCTAGTGTTCTAATACCAACTTGTCACGACCCGAATTTCCCACCATCGGGTGTCGTGATGGCGCCTACTATCGGAGCTAGGCAAGCCAAATGTTTAAAACACCTTTCCTGCTTTCTTTCAATAATATAATAAGCGAGACAAAATCTAAGCGGAAGACTTTAAATTTAAAACAACTGAAAACCAAAAGTGCGGAAGTTTGAACCAAAATGCTACCCAGAGTTTGGTGTCACTAGCTCACGGACTACTACAGAATGCTACAAACAATGTCCGGAGGAAAATACATCATGTTTGTCTGATACAAGATAAACAAACGGAAAACATGGAAAGGGACTTCGGCCTGCGAATGCTAGCTAGGCTACCTCGAGAGTCCCTGGGCTGAAGATAGCTCCCAAAAGTCCTACTACTGCGGTCCGAAAGCTGCTCCCTGATCTGTGCACAAAAATGCACAGAGTGCAGCATCAGCACAACCGACCCCATATGCTGGTAAGTGTCTGGTCTAACCCCGGAGAAGTAGTGATGAGGCTAGATAGGACCTACCACAATTAACCTGTACAGATATATATAACAAGTGCAAGAAAACAATAACAAGATAATACAAAGTAAAGCTGGGAGGGGACATGCTATCGGGGGTAACAGATAAAAATGAAATATCGGAAATAAACAGAAGAAACTCCGGTTTCCATAATATATATATATATATATATATATATTTATATATATAGTGGACGGCGTGCCACACGATCCCATAATATCATATATAAGTGGACGGCATGCCACACGATCCCATAATATCATATATAAGTGGACGGCGTGCCACACGATCCCATAATATCATATATAAGTGGACGACGTGCCACACGATCCCAATTCATCTTTATCACAGTGCACAATATGTCACCGGCAACGGAGGCCAATAACCAAGTGGACGGCGTGCCACACGATCCCTTTTAACAATATATAGGTGGACGGCATGCCACACGATCCCAATTCATCTTTATCATAGTGCACAATATGTCACCGACAATGGAGGCCAATAACCAAGTGGACGGCGTGCCACACGATCCCTTTTAACAAATATAGGTGGACGGCGTGCCACACGATCCCTTTTAACAAATATAGGTGGACGGCGTGCCACACGATCCCAATTCATCTTTATCAAAATGCACAATATGTCACCGGCAACGGAGGCTTATAACCAAGTGGACGGCGTGCCACACGATCCTATATTATCATATATAAGTGGACGACGTGCCACACGATCCCATAATATAGAATGTAATATCTGTCTTCATATAGTAGACCCCCTTGAGGGGAGAATAACATCTCAATACCTTTAACCCAGCAAGGGTACAACTAACAACCCAAAATATCCCGACAAGGAAGAGTATATATCAGTCTACACATCCCGGCAAGGGAGTACTCACAACACATTCTCTTTTTAAATCACTTCTTCCTCAACTAACACATTCATGTTCGAGCTAACGCTCCAAAAGTGCATCAATCACAATTTCTACCTCAATCGTTCGCGTTATATGAAACTCATCAAGCAAACAAGGAGATTGTGTCACATTACTCGAATTAAAAGCAATTAAGACTCACGGTCATGCTAGACTCCGGTGCATAGATAACCGTCACCATGCCTATACACCGTACTCCACATTAGCAAGTAGCAAATAACATCCTAATCCTATTCCCTCAAGCCAAAGTTAGAACAAACACTTACCTCGAATGCTCCAAACTCAACTCACGCTTCTAGTATAGCTTTACCTCTTGATTTCACCACCAATCCGCTCGAATCTAGTCATAAGTTACTTAATGACATTAATAATTACTAAATGAATCACTCCCCATGCATGAAAAATAAATTTTACAAGGTTTTTCCCAAAATGGTCAAAAACACCCCCGGACCCACGTGGTCGAAACTCGAGGATCGGACCAAAATCCGGTTACCTATTCTCCCACGAATCCAAATATATAATTTGTTTTGAAATCGGACCTCAAATTGAGGTCCAACTTCTCAATTTGTAGAAAACATATGTTCTACCTAAAACACCCAATTTCCCCCATGAAAATCTTTGATTTGAATTTGAAATCATGTTAAAAGATGTCAAGGAATAAATAAATTAAGTTACAAATCACTTACCAATCGTTTTGGAGAAGAAAAGTTGTTTGGAAAATCGCCTCTTAGGTTTTGGGTTTTTGAAAAGTAGATAAAATGAATGAAAATCCCGAATTTATATATATGCTGGAGGCTGGCGTGGATCGCGCAGAAATGCATCGCGGCTGCGTGACTGCCAATGCGGACCGCGCGGAAATGTACCGCGGCCGCGCCGAGGGAGGGAAGAAGTGGGCTCTCTGAAACCACCCAGTGCGGACCGCACTGATTTGGTGCGCGGCCGCGCTGGTTGACCTGGCTACCGACCCGCAGAACCCCCACCACGCGGACCGCACAGAAAAGCACTATAGCCGCGTGGCTGCCAGCGCGGACCACGCGGAAACGGCCGCGGCCGCGCTGCGCCTGCAACGCCTGAACCTGCATTTTTTTAAGTCTAAGACCTCCCGGGCCCCACTCCAAACTCACCCGAGCCCTCGGGGCTCCAAACCAAACATACATATGATCTTAAAAACATCTTACGGTCTCATTTGTGCGATCAAATCGCCAAAATAACATCATATACATATGATCAAGCCTCAAAATACATAATTTTCTTTCAACCTTCATAAAAACTCAAATTCCCCATTTTAAGTCCGAAACACGTCATATGACGTCCGTTTTTAGCCAAACTTTACAGATAGTGCTTAAAACATATTTAAGACTCGTACCGAGCGTCGGAACCAAAATACGAGCCTGATACCATAGTTTTCCGATCAATTTTCTTCTTCATTTTCCTTAATAAATTTCAGAAAACAATTTCACACAAAAATTCATTTCTCGGGCTTGGGACCTCGGAATTTAATTCCGGGCACACGCCCAAGTCCCATATTTTCCTACGGACCCTTCGGGACCGTCGAATCACAGTTCGGGTCCGTTTACCCAAAATATTGACCGAAGTCAATAATATGCATATTAATATCGAAATTCATCAAAGTTTTCACAAAATTCACATATTCTAACATAAAAACTTTCTAGCTACGCGCCCGAACTACGCACGCAAATCGAGACAACTAAAAGCGAGGTTTTCAGGGCCTCGGAAGCACGGAACTAGGAAGAATTACGGTGATGACCCTTTGGGTCGTCACAAGAATTCTTTCTACGTCTCTCTCTATCTCTCAATCCCAAATGTCAATAATGTAAAGCAAAGAAAAAGATAGCAACAATTCCACCATTGACAGCCATTAAAAAGCTTTGAAGCTTTGAATTCGAATTTGGGTTTTCAAAAATCATTATTTGTTTGGATTGAGTGTTGTTACATATAATTGGGAATATGGTTTGAAGTTTATATCTCAATTTTGAGGGGTTTTGGTGAAGATTAGACTTAGTTTTTGCTGAATTTCAGATTGAAACTCGAAGAAGGAGAAGAAGACATGACATACATTATATTGCAAAAATTGTAGAAAAAATGTATTCTGTTGTTTATTTATTTTTCTTTTATTCATTTAACTATTGTATGAAAATTGAACACATTGTATAAAAATTATATTTAAGTTGTATGATATTATAGTTGTATATAACTGAGTAGAAATAATGTATGAAAATTATAGATAAGTTGTATAATATATAATTAGTTGTATGAAATTTATTTTTACTATGTATAAATCAGATACAAAATATACAAAAGACATATTGTATAAAGTTTGAATTTAAGTTTTATGTTATTGTAGTTGTATTTAATTGGGTAAAACTAATGTGTGAAAGTTGTAGATAAATTGTACTATAATATATAAATAGTTGTACGAAATTTATTTTTACTATGTATAAATTAGATACAAAATATACAAAAGACATATTGTATAAAGATTATATTTAAGTGGTATTATATTGCAGTTGTATATAACTGGGTAGAAATAATGTATGAAAGTTATAGATAAGTTGTATAATATATAATTAGTTGTATGAAATTTGTTTTTACTATGTATAAATCAGATACAAAATATACAAAAGATGTATTTTATAAAATTGTATAAAAATTATTTAGTTGTATCGAAGTTCGTTTAGAACAGAAAAGAAAGAACGTATAGTGCCTTGCAGCTTAATTCCAAACTCTCACGGCTACTACAATAACAATATAGTTTTGGTTCTGTAATCACCTTTCTATCTACTTCAGCCAACAATTTTACCCCATAGGGATGTGGAGTTGTCCCGACATATCGCGTTATAGAATATGAAACAGTTCATGGATGATTTTATGTAGATTATAATATGTTGGAAAGGTTCATTTTTAGGATAATGAAATTTGTTGTGGACACAAATTAAGTTTAGTTCGACAGTTATATCACTGTTTCTTCATAAAATACCTTCATAAGAATCTGACGAGCAAGAAAAGTAATTAAAAAAAATGCTAAAGGTAAAGTAATTATATTTTTCACTTTTTATGTTCATCGCTGTTTTAATTTTTGTTTGTGTCAACATAATTTAAGATTATGCACAGTGGAGGTAACTTCGTGCCCCGCAGGATTGTAAGCAAAAGCAGTTGAACTTTTACCGTTTATCTGTTTATAGTCCAAACTCTTAGATATTTATGAATGATTAAAACTTGAAGGAGGAATGACAACTTTCTAAAATAGCTCAGGGCGTGATCTGTTTCATTTTGATAGGAAAACATATTGACGGTATATTCATTAAAACTCACGCAAAAAATTATTTGGAGTGTGGGTGGAACATCGGGAGAGAAAAGGGAAAATATGTGAAAAAAAGAAGGAAAATGGTGTAACTAAATCCCTTAATTGAAGGCACTAATAATGGATTGAGAGCCTTTTAAGGTGGAATGTATATATTTTGTAAACAAAACTTGTGTATGTAAGGTAATTTACTAAACATGAACATTTAGGGTAATAAATTTTCCAATAGTGTATAGGAATGAAAAAATCGCTTTTAGAATTAACACTAATAATAGCAATTTAAGTTTTCAAAGTCAATGTGCCTATATAGCAACAACACCAACATCAACAACAAAATAGTGAAATTTCACACGTGGGGTCTGGGGAGGATAATGTGTACGCAGACCTTATCTATACCTTATGAAGGAAGAAACGTTGTTTTTGATAGACACTCGGCTCAAGATAGTAAAAAGGATACAATAAACAAACAGTAATAATGGCAAAGAAATAAGATAAGAGAAACAAATAGCACAACATGTAATGACAAAGAATCTAGGAATACGAAGCTATAAGAGAAGTGCGAAAACTACCGGCAATAATGTCACATCATCTAACAATAAGGAACACGGAATATGAGAATACAAATCTAGTAATAATACTACTAGTACGACTAGAAGAGACTCACGACTACCTGTCAACCCACCACCCTAATTCTCGACCTCCACACCTTCCTATCGAGGGTTATGTCCTCGGTAAGCTGAAGTAGTGTCATGTCCTGCCTAATCACCTCTCCCCGGTACTTCCTAGGTCTCCCTCTACCTCTCCTCTAACCCGCCATGGTCAACCTCTCACATCTGATCATCGGGGCATTATTGTCTCTCCGCTTCACATGTCCGAACCATCTCAGCCTCGGTTCCCGCAATTTGTCTTCCACATGAGCCACACCCACTCAAGGTTAATGTGCCTATGCTGCTCTTAGTATGCAAAATAACATTCCACGTAAATTCATAGCATCAACTACAAAACATTAACAACTTTCAGTATTAATGTTCTCATATTAATTAGCCATTAAAATACGTCTAAAGTAAAAACTCAGACAAAAGATGACAAAGACACGTCAGAGGAAATGCTACAGGGGAAAAGATAGTAATATTGTACTACTTGGATTAAGACCCAAATACTACTTAGCTAGTACTAGTAATCACCACGCTGATTAAGTGAAAATGTAACCAAAAAAAAAAAAGAAAATGGAGAAAGACTAGTTGTGGCAGTAGTAGTACATATGCCTTTTTTTCACCTCCATTTTCCTTGTGCTAGCTTGTTTCCTCATGGTTCTTTTGAATTTAGTGAGGAACGAAAAAGTGAGAACATAATCACTCATACCACATTATTCTTGTAGTAATAGTTGTAGTACACCACTTTCTTCTCTGTTTGTGCCTCTATTTTCCTTTTCTCATCTTTTTACTTCATGGACTCTTTTGAGTTTAGTGAAGAACAGAACAAGATTTTACAATGTTCTCGGAGTAGTTTTGTTCTTGGTCGCTCAGGCACGGGAAAAACTGAAATATTGGTAAGAAGGTTATGGCAGAAAAAGGAGCAGAAAGAGAGTCAAGGAGAGACCGTGCGCCAGCTCTTTCTAACCGCTAGTCCGAGATTGTGTCACGTCGTCAAACAAAATATAGCTCGACTAAAAAGTTTTGCATGCTTCAAAAAAAAGAAAATTATTGCAATCATATGAACACTTGTAGATCCAATTTTCATTAGGTTATAAGGATATATGTAGTATTATTTTCATATATAGAATCATCCCCTGTGAAGAAGGTTGTAAAATATTTTTGGTTAGCTCTATAGATTTGATGACCCAAAGTGAAAGTAGGGGGAGAATGTGTATAGCTGAAACTAAAACTAAGAGGAAAATGTTGATTTTTAAGAAATACTTGATTTTACACCCATAAGTTTTATTTTAGGTTTTTCTGTATTTGTTAAGCGTATGATTTATCCTCCATATTTTTTAATGTTGTTTCTGGAAGATACTTAAATTAAAAATATATCCTTTGTTAGGGACTTAGCATCAGTAATGTTAGGGACTTAGCATCAGTAATGTTAGGGACTTAGCATTATTATAAACTATCTCAAGAGAGATTAGTGTAATAAAAATCAAAGTTGGGGGAGTCTTTGAAATTACGTCTTTTTTGGTTTGAGTCAAAAATTGATATTTTACTGGGATTCTTTACTGCGCAGGACTGGTAGTGATACACCAGAAACCAATGTGGTTGTGGTTGATGATTCTGATGGGATACCAAACTCTTTCACTGGCATCCCAGAGGAAGATTATCCTCTAGTGCTTACGTTTGAAAAGTTCTTGCTGATGCTCGATGGAACGATAGGCGTTTCCTACTTCGAGAGATTCGAGAGAGATGGCGAGATCAGCTATGACCGTTTCTGTAATTGGTATTGGCCTCACTTCAACAGTCAATTGACCAAGAAACTTGATCCCTCAAGAGTTTTTAGTGAAATAATTTGTCAAATAAAAGGAGGGCTGATAATTGGAGATAATGGAAAACTGAGCAAAAATGAATATACTTCAATGTCTGAATATCGGGCCTCGACAATAGGTGCTGAAGTAAGAGAGGAAATATACCATATTTTCCAGAATTATGAGAAGATGAAACTGGAGCGTGGTGAATATGATTTATCAGATTTCGTTAATGATATTCATATTCGACTGAAGAATCAGCATCAGCACTACCTAGTAGATTTTGTCTATGTGGATGAAGTTCAAGATCTCCCACTGAGACATATAGGTCTTCTCAAATATGTTTGTAGAAATGTCGACGAAGGCTTTGTTTTCTCGGGGGATACAGCACAGACAATTGGTAGAAGAGAAGATTTTAGATTCGAAGACGTTCGCAATCTATTCTACAAGGAGTTCATCAACAGAAAAGAAAAAGGACACGTCTCACCTCTTTTTAAGTTGACTCAGAACTTCCGGACACATAGCAGTGTACTCCGTTTGGCACAGAGTGTAATCACTCTGCTTCATTATTACTTCCCTCAGTCTATTGATATCTTGGAATCTGAGACAAGTGTTACATGTGGTGTGGCTCCAGTGTTGCTCAAGCCTATGCCTGGAGCTGATGAAAATGCAATTATAACTATTTTTGGAAATAGTGAGAGTACTGGGGGAAAAATAATAGGTTTTGGTGCAGAGCAGGTCATATTAGTGCGTGATGAGTCTGCGAAGAAGGAAGTCTCCAATTATATTGGAAGGAAAGCTCTTATTTTGACTATTGCTGAATCCAAAGGCTTGGAGTTTCTGGCAAGTCCTCAGTTGGCTTAACTCGTCTTTTTTCTTTTTGGTTTTCTTTTTTATGATAGTCGGCATATTTAATCCTAATAGTGCATGGACGGATACATGAATATTGGAAAGGGAGGCTGTTTCAATATCTAACTAGTTTCCGGTGTTTTAAAGGATCCAAATGAAGCACATGTGACTTTGTGCATTACCTTGCAGTTACAAGTATCTTTGAAATTAATGCGGGGCTTATCTAAGAACAGAACATAGTGGAAGCAATGAGCCATATTGGTGGTACTGACTAGGCTTTGTTAAGGTTTATGTTGCACTCGTATTAGGTCCTGTGTTTGCCAAAGTATTTTTAGTCTTTTATAAGAGATCAGAGGTCTAGAGAATCTTTAGTTTCAAAGAATCCATAATTTGCTTTAAGAGATACTCCAGTTATTTAGTATTGTAATGAGTTGGACTAGATAAACGAATATAGATTCGTATAGCCAACCCCAACTAGTTTAGGTTTGAAGCATAGAAGGTTGATTAGTTGTTGACCTGTTAGATGCATGTGCATCAAGGCAAATAAAGAGGTCAGGCAAGACAGTTTTTGGCTGGATTGCTACTATCTTGGATTTTATTTTGTAATGTGTCCCTCACCATTTCCTGTAAATACTTGCCTACATTTTAGTTTCAAAGTCAATGCGCTTTTGTCAGAGCCATTGTGTTAATTTTACATTTATGCAATAGATTGCCGTTAATGATAAACTGCATATAATTACTGTCATGTGGAAAGTCTATAATTCAAGTACTTCTTTAAAGTACTATTCATATGAAGGTTATTAATGCATGTAAATCTGTATATTACTCATATGAGGTTCATTTGACTGAAAAGTCAGTAGGTAAATTTAAGAAGATTCGGGTGTAGGTACGTATAAGGCAACATTCCCTGGCTCATTAGGGTTGCAAATTCACTTTTGAGAGGGGTGAAATGGGTTTGAACGAAGAATCTGGTTCTGGTAAGAGAGATGGCCAAACGAACTAATAGCTCAACCAAATTTTTATTTGAGTAGCAAACAGTGGTAAGTAGAAAATGTGTCCTTTGAAGAGCACAAACACTAAAAAGTTGCTGATTAGATTGCATCCTCTGCTAAAGCTCATTCTCTTTTCTGTTGAATTCCCCTGTATCGTCTTATTTCCTACTTTGATCTTTTGTAGGATGTACTGCTGTACAATTTTTTTGAGTCGTCGCCACTTAGAAATCAGTGGAGAGTGATCTATAATTTCCTGAATGAACGAGGCGCACAGGTTTTGTCATTCCCAAGTTTCTCTGTAGAAAGACACAGTGTCTTGTGTTCTGAACTAAAGCAGCTTTATGTTGCTATCACCCGAACAAGGCAAAAGTTATGGATTTGTGAAAGTTCAGAAGAATACTCTGAACCCATGTTTGACTACCGGAGAAGGTCAAAACTAGTGCAAACATGGGAGATAGATGATTCACTTGCACACGCTATGCAAACTTCGAGCACGCCGGAGGAGTGGAAGTCACAGGGAATGAAGGTCAAGCTGATTTGCCTTGTTCCATTGCTATTAGAACTTTTGTTTGTTCAAATTTCATTCTTGTGTTGCTATATGTACCTGTCAACATTAATTGGCCCTCATAAAGTGCTTTGATGTTATCATGCAGCTATTGTTGGACAAAAAATATGATATGGCACTCCTGTGCTTTGAAAAAGAAGGAGAAAAGAATTTGGCGGAAAGGGCAAAGGCAGAGCTATTCAGTTTAGATGCCGAGCGAGTTCGTGATTCGAACCCGGAAGAGGCTCGCACCTACCTACGTAAGGCTGCTGAAATATTCTATTCCATTGGAATACTTATATCAGCTGCAGAGTGTTTTTATTACTCGAGAGACTTTGAACAAGCAGGTAATGAAAAGTTGCCTCACTTTGTTAAGAGTTCCGTTCTTGTTGTTCATTTTCTTTCCCTCTTCGATTCCGTACTTTCTAGCATTTTAAATATAGTTCAGCATTTCCATTTCTTAAGGACTTACATCCAGTTTTGAGCTCTAGTAATATACATCTCAGAACACATTTTTGTGGGATAATGAAGTGTACTTCTATGCTAGGTAGACCTCTGGGGACTTATTACATAAGTTTACATTCTCTTATTAGAAGTGCATAAACAAAATTTTCTTTTATATTGTACAGCATTAGTTTTGTGGATACCGTGGTTTATTTTCTATAATGTTGTTGGAGGTAAGAATGAAGTACCAAGAATTTTCCAGTTTCTATGGCTGCTACCCCTCACAGCATATAAATTATGAATTAATGTTCTCACAACTTTTCGAATCATGAAATTCTGCATTTTTGTTCTTCCTCTTTTTCCTTTACCTGGAGAACCTGCCAACTTCAGGTTGTTATTTGACTTTATGTTTTCTTTATGTCATATGCAGTAGTTTATTTTCTTTCTTGATGTAACATAGGTTTGAGGGGGAGATTGATAGGACCAAACCTGTTGTTGTATGTGAAAGTAGACAAAACAAAAGAAAGAAAAATCAAAAAGAGATGAAAATATGATGTAAGCGCTTACATCGACATTCTTGTGATGTAAGCGCTTACCTTAGCATTCTTATGATGTAAGCGCTTACATCGACATTCTTATGATGTAAGTGCTTACCTCGGCAGGGCATTCAAATGCTTATAAATAGGGGTCTACATTTTCATTTGTAGATCATCCCAAAACTTCTTCTTTCTCTCTTCAATTAATAAAGAGCTATTCTTTGTGTGGCTGTGGAGTAGGCAAATATTGCCGAACCACGTAAATCTTGTCTTGTCTTGTGCAATTTATTATTTCTCTCCTAAATATCCTTTTCCTTCTATTATCTTGACACGCTTCCTCAACAATTGGTATCAGAGCACAGACAGTGTAATCCTGGTAGAAAAGTACAGTATTGGTGCAGGTACTATTCACACGAATAGTGCGACACTATTGATCATCGTTACTATTCACAAGCATTATTCACATAAATTATTTTTGTGAAAAATGGCATCGAAAGAAGGGAAGGGTAAGATTGACAAGTTCAATGAAAAAAATTTTGGATTTTGGAAAATGCAAATAGAGGACTATTTGTACCAGAAAAAATTACACTTACCTCTGACCGGGGTAAAATCGGAGACTATGTCCAAAGCGGATTGGGATCTATTAGATCGCCAAGCTCTTGGTGTGATTCGTTTGACGCTAACACAAAATGTGGCGTTTAACATCATTAACGAGAAGACCACTGCAGGCCTGATGAAGGCGTTATCAAATATGTATGAGAAGTCATCTGCTTCAAATAAAGTCTATTTGATGCGTCGATTATTCAACTTAAAAATGACAGAAGGTGGATCAGTCACGGAACATATCAATGAGTTTAATACAATATTAACTCAGTTGAGTTCTGTTAATATAACAATTGATGACGAAATCAGGGCGTTGATTCTACTATCATCTCTACCGGAGAGTTGGTCTGCAACAGTAACTGCAGTTAGCAGTTCATCAGGAAGTACCAAACTCAAATTGAATGATATTAGAGACTTGGTTCTAAGCGAAGATATTCGCCGAAGAGAATCAAGTGATTCCCCAGGATCTGCTTTTAGTACCGAAAGCAGGGGAGAATCAACCAAAGAGGACAGATTTATGGTCGTGGCAGATCAAAGTCAAGGAGAAGAGGACAATCCAAAAATAGCAAGGACATTACTTGTTGGAATTGCGATAAAAAGGGTCACTACAGTAGTCAATGTAGAGAACCAAAGAAGAAGAAGGAAGAAAATTCATCAAATGTAATTGCTGAATAAGTCGGTGATGCACTGATTTGTTGTGCAGACAGTCCAGTCGAATCTTGGATTCTGGACTCAGGTGCATCCTTTCACTCTACATCATGCAAAGAATTATTGCATAATTATATTGCTGGAAAATTTGGGAAAGTTTATCTAGCAGACGGCGAACCTCTCAACATTGTCGGAAAAGGTGAAGTTCATATAAAGACTTCACAAGGCACGCTATGGAAATTGCAAAATGTACGACATGTTCCTGGCCTCAAGAAAAATCTGATATCTATGGGTCAGATTGACGATGAAGGATATACAACAACATTCGGCAACAGATCGTGGAAGATAACCAAAGGGAATTTGGTTGTGGCACGAGGCTTCAAAAGGGGAACACTGTATGCAACTGCAATAGAAAGAGATACTATAGCAACATTTGATCATGGTCGTGATACAACATTGTGGCACCGGAGGCTCGGGCATATGAGTGAGAACGGAATGAAGCTTTTGGCATCCAAAAAGAAGTTGTCAAACCTAAAACATGTTGAATTAGGTTTGTGCGAAGATTGCATTTACGGGAAACAAAAGAGAGTTAGTTTCTCAAAGGTGGGAAGCACGCCAAAGAAAGAGAAGCTGGAACTAGTGCATACAGATGTGTGGGGACCAGCTTTTGTAACCTCTCTAGGAGGCTCACGCTATTATGTCACCTTCATTGATGATTCCACAAGAAAGGTATGGGTTTATTTTCTGAAAAATAAATCTGATGTATTTGTTACCTTTAAAAGATGGAAAGCTGAAGTTGAAAATCAGACAAGTCTAAAGTTAAAATGTCTGAAGTCTGACAATGGAGGAGAGTATGATAGCCAAGAGTTCAAAGCATTTTGCTCGGAGAATGGGATCAGAATGATCAAGACAGTTCCTGGAACACCGGAACAAAATGGTGTTGTTGAGAGGATGAACAGAACCCTGAATGAACGAGCCAGAAGTATGAGAATACATTCTGGATTGCCGAAGTATTTTTGGGCTGAGGTTGTTAACACGGCAGCTTACCTCATAAACAGGGGACCCTCTGTACCGCTGAATTTTGAAATTCCTGAGGAGGTATGGACAGGAAAGGAGGTAACTCTCTCACATCTGAAAATTTTTGGTTGTGTTGCTTATGTGCATGTAAACTCTAATGATAGAGATAAGCTTGATCCTAAAGCAAAGAAATGTTTCTTTATTGGCTATGGTGATGATAATTTTGGTTATCGGTTTTGGGATGATCAGAATAGAAAGATCCTAAAACACAGGAATGTCACATTTAATGAAAATGTGATGTACAAGGACAAGCTTGAAGTAGAACCAACCAACACCAGCAAACAGACAATGTCTGAAATAGTTGAGTTAGAAGAAATCTCAGAAAATGAAGTAGCTAGAGGGATTACAACTGATTCTGAAATTGAAGATGAAGAACCAGTAAGCCGAATTTGAAGAAGAACTAGAAGCCGAACTTGAAGCGGAACCAGAGATAGAATCAAATCCAGAACCAAATCTGGAATCAGGACCTGAATCAAATTCGGATTCTGTTACTCATGAATCTACATTGAGGAGATCTAAAAGAGTCACGAATGCTCTAGATAGGTTAACTCTCTCTCTTCACTATTTACTTCTTACTGATGCTGGAGAACCAGAGCATTTTGTTGAAGCAATGTAGGTGATAGACTCTGATAAGTGGAAGCTAGCCATGAAAGAAGAGATGCATTCTCTTCAAAAGAATAAAACATGGATACTTACGGAGTTACCAAAAGGAAAGAAGGCATTGCAGAATAAGTGGGTGTACAGAGTCAAGGAAGAACATGATGGTAAGAAGAGATACAAAGCACGATTAGTAGTAAAAGGCTTTCAGCAGAAGGAAGGAATTTACTACACCGAGATCTTCTCTCCTGTAGTCAAATTAACTACTATCAGGTTGGTGCTAAGTATCGTAGCTGCAAAAAATTTGCATTTGGAGCAGCTAGATGTTAAAACTGCTTTCTTGCATGGTGACCTTGAAGAAGACATCTACATGAAGCAACCTGAAGGTTTTCAAGTTTCTGGTAAAGAAAACCTTGTGTGTAAGTTGAAGAAGAGTTTGTATGGTTTGAAACAAGCTCCCCGACAATGGTACAAGAAATTTGATGGATTCATGCATAAAAATGGTTTCACACGATGTGAGATGGACCATTGCTGTTATATCAAAAATCTTGATGAATCCTATATCATTTTATTGTTGTACGTTGATGATATGCTAATTGCAGGATCTAGCATAAATGAGATCAACTTGGTTAAGCAACAACTGGCGGAGGAGTTTGAAATGAAAGACCTAGGACCAGCTAAGCAAATGCTTGGGATGAGGATTAGCATAAACAGGTCGGAAGGAACCTTAAAGTTGTCTCAAGAAAAGTACATACAGAAGGTACTAAGCAGGTTCAGTCTTCATGATGCAAAGACCAGAAGCACTCCACTTGGAAGCCATCTAAATCTGTCAAAGGACCAATCACCTAAGACAGATTGGTTAGGTGGCGATCTGGATAGTCGAAAAAGTACCACAGGCTACGTGTTCACCTTGGGTGGTACTGCTGTTAGTTGGATGTCCACACTTCAGAAAAGTGTTGCTCTATCTACCACTGAAGCAGAGTACATGGCAATCTCAGAAGCTGGAAAAGAGATGATTTGGCTCAAGAATTTTCTTAAAGAGCTAGGTAAAGAACATGACAATTGTGAGCTTTTCAGCGATAGCCAGAGTGCAATTCATCTTGCCAAGAATCCAGTGTTTCATGCAAGATCGAAGCATATCCAGTTGAGGTATCATCATATCCGAGAGTTGATAAATGAAGGAACTTTTTCCCTACAGAAGATATCAGGATCAAAGAACCCGTCAGACATGTTGACCAAAGTTGTCGGTGTTGACAAACTGAGGCTGTGCACTGCCTCAGTTAGCCTTCAAGACTGATAGAGTGAAGGCGCCACCAGAGAATAGCAAATCTTTCTTTATTTTCTTTCTTGATGTAACATAGGTTTGAGGGGGAGATTGATAGGACCAAACCTGTTGTTGTATGTGAAAGTAGACAAAACAAAAGAAAGAAAAATCAAAAAGAGATGAAAATATGATGTAAGCGCTTACATCGACATTCTTGTGTTGTAAGCGTTTACCTCAGCATTCTTATGATGTAAGCGCTTACATCGGCATTCTTATGATATAAGCACTTACCTCGGCAGGGCATTCAAATGCTTATAAATAGGGGTCTACATTTTCATTTGTATACCATCCCAAAACTTCTTCTTTCTCTCTTCAATTAATAAAGAGTTATTCTTTGTGTGGCCGTGGAGTAGGCAAAAATTGCCGAACCACGTAAATCTTGTCTTGTCTTGTCTTGTGCAATTTATTGTTTCTCTCCTAAATATCCTTTTCCTTCTATTATCTTGACACACTTCCTCAACACTGCCATAGTTCATTTTTCACATCTTTAAACTTCATGGGAAAGAATTTCAACACTGCCGGAATTTTATTCCACGGTTGGAACAAACTGCAGGTATAACAGCAGACTGGATAAAAGTATATATTAGTGAACATTAGTGTGTGTACTCAATCGGGAACAGTGCCATTTTATACTTAATTAACTCATTGATTAGTTAAATGAAAAACATTAGTATTAGTGTGTATACAACAATCAGTTAAGATGGTGCAAGTGGTATGTTCCAATGCTATCTCACAGTGCCAAATATCCAGTACTTCTCTTCCACCTTCCCCTTTTAAGCTATCTGTGTTCTTGAGTTGATAACCAGAGAATACTTTTGCAGTCATGCTTTGTGTCATGGTAACCGTATATCATGACTAAATAATGTTGTTTTCTTTCTGGCTGTTCTTTGATTTTCTTCAACCTACTAACTTATCCATCCACAGGAAACATTTATTTGGAGAAGTGTGTTGAACCTGAACTGAGAAAAGCCGCGGAATGTTTTACACTGGCTGGATGCTATGAGAAGGCAGCAGAAATTTACGCAAAAGGTAGTTATATCTCAGAGTGCTTGTCAGTTTGCACCAAAGCAAAATGTTTTGACTTGGGTTTGAAATATGTCGAGCAACATGCTGCTCAGGGTAATATTGTGGGGAAAGAAGGTAATGTAATTGAAAAAATTAAGGAGTTCCTGGAGAATTGTGCAACTGATTATTTTAACCTCAACGACAGAGGATCCATGATGAAATTTGTTAAAGCATTCCCTTCAGTGGACATGAAACGCAAATTTTTGAAGTCTGTGAAGTGCCTTCATGAGCTGCTCTTTTTAGAAGAAGAATTAGGAAACTTCACCATAGCTGCAGATATAAGGAATTTCTTAAATGAGTCGAAAGACCTTGACTCTAGGAGATACTTTGAGAAAGTTTTCCCCCTCGACCCCCGGGAGTCGTTGCTCGAGAAGAAAATGGTTTCTCTAAGGAGAAGCGAGTTTTCCTTTGACTTACTCCAGGAATTCATCCGAGAAGATATAGGGAAAAGAGGTCGGTTGAGCTATGGACAAATTGGGAGGATCGTGATGATATGGCTTGCCTCGAGAAAACCTTCGGAAGATCTGTACAAGAACATTGTTGGAAGAATTCCAACAGCACCATGGAAGTCATTATTGGAAATTCTTAGCTCCGCAGAAGGATGTCAAAGTGGACCGGTGGAGATTAAATTAGTTAAGACATTTCATGAAGCTTTACAAGAGACCTTTGCTGCGTGTTTGACCGGACAGGAGGACCCTATATCCCCCGCTTGTTTATTGTATCTGATCGAGCGGTTTTTGATTTTGGTGACGCAATTATGTAGGCAAGGAACCTTTTTTACTTCAAGATCCTCATTCATGGAATGGCTTGTTTCTGAGCAATTTGTTGCTGTACCCACTTCACCGCTTGCAAAAGACATGAGCCTGTTGGAAAAAATTTACGATTCTATCCTTGTGATGGTGAAAGTATTCATTTATGATAAATCTACCACTTTTGATTGGATTTCACGATCCAAAATAAAGGATGGTGTTGCATACTATAAGATTTTAGTTTCCCTCTTGATCTTAATGGTTTTGAATGTTGGTGCTGCGAAGTACCATGCTGAATTGGCCAATGTGCTAGGTAATGATGACAGCTGGAATCACATTAGAGGGGACTTGCTGGAATCCCTTGTCACTCTTAAGAGTAGCCTTGCCAATGTTGGTGAAATCTCACTCGATGCGATGGGACAAACTTTTCGAATTGCAAAAGATGCTCTTTTCTTTGTCAACCGGCAAGGGACTGCTGCTCCGAAGTATGCTAATAATATCACGTGGGTGCAATTGGGAACAAACCGCCAGAGGGAAGCGATTATAGAGATCGCGTCAGTAACCGGGTCAGACAAGAAAGTACAAATGAATTGGGCAGTCTTTCAGGAATATCTGATCTTTTGAAGCAAAATGATGGAACTTCTGCTAATACCTCGATGAAGGTAATCCTAACTCTCTATAGTAACTTGGAACTTGTTATACAGTGATCTGCTAGCCAAAATTTAAAAATCCTTATTATTATTATTATGATCCATATTAAGGTGCTAAAGTTAATATTTTTTAAGGGGGGAATAAATGCAAACATAAAATTCTTGACTGCTGCAATTACTCTGCTCGGGGAGAAGAAACCTTACGCTGGTGAGGCGATGATTAAGGAAGTGCACAGTATGCTTCAGGAACTGAAACAGCTGCATTCATTGTTGGATACAAGGTATACTGGGATTTCATCACTATGTCCTTCCATGTTTTTTTGGGGGCAAGAGTCTCATTTTTTCTGAATAAAACTTTGGCTGCAGTGATTCAGAAACAACAAGCATTGAAGGACTGTTGAAGAGCTTGTTGTCAAGAAAGCCCAAGCTAGAATCTTTGTTGAATCAGTGCATTGTACCCAAGGGTAGCAGTGAGGAAAAAGTCGATGCATTGAGTGGTGAACTCGAGAAAATGGAAATGACATCTGCCTCTACCGAGTCCGGAAGCAGTAACCAGGGTGCTAAAAAGACACAGCAGAAAGGGAAGGGCAATTCCAAAAACTCTAAGAAGGGTAAAAAGAAGTAAATCAACATGGCAACAATTATATATTGATAGGATAAGCTGAGAGCTCTCATACCTAGTACTCCCTTTTTAAGGTTTAAGTGAACTCTTTTATGGGCTTATCTGTTGCTGTAGGTTAAAAGACATTTTAAGCCGACAAATCATCTATACTATATTAAAAGCACGAAGGCCCTTAGCGAAATGTCGTTCGCCTTTTTTACCCTTAAAAATTTAATTTTACACTGGACAAAATAGTAATTTAATTATTTTTTTAATATTTAGGAATAGTTTTAATTCATTCCCTAATATTTAGGACTCCAAAATCAATTAAAGATTGTGTACCAAATCCTTCCTTATTTGAGCTATATAATATAACATATATGTAAAAAAGGAAATCAATTAAAATTTTGTACAATGTTTTGTACGCTTCGTCTGCATGTAAAAACCTTTGATGGGACACTTTCAATTCCTAAAGTTATATTATAAAAAGTATGAGCACTTTGGAATCCTTTCAGCAATAGGAGTCATTTTTTTTAAAAATTAACCAATTAAATTATATATATATATATATTAGGTTATACAGTCAAACCTTTCTCTAACAGCATCCTTATATAATAGTCATTCACTATAAAAGCTGAGTTATTCTCGAAACCGAATATTATATTATGTTATAATATATGCCTCTATAACGGCACTTCACTATAGCAGCCAAAAAATTTCGGAACAAATGAAGCCGTTATGGAGAGGTTTGACTGTAATCCATTACATTCAATCCTTTTACTTAGGAGTTTTTTTTAATATACGTTTGGCTAAAAGAAAGGGAGGACGAGGGTGTGAATCGAAAAAAGAAAAAAAACCATGTACCAAATTATTTCTCTCAGATAATCATGTACCAAATTATTTCTCTCAGATAAAATATATATATATATAATTTATTTCTATTATATTGCACGGCCAGAAAATAGTAAATGTCGTTCATCTTTTACCCTTAAAAAATAACTTTTACAATGGACAAATTTGTAACTTTGGTTAGTTTCCTAATGTTTAGGATTTTGAAATCAACTAAAAATTTTTGATATTAAATCTTTCCATATTAAAATAGGTAGAAAGTACTAATATTTAGGAATTTAAAATCAATAAATATTTTACCTTATGTAAATTGTACTAATAGACAATACATCCTTTGTGCAATACGTATAAAATCAAGATGAGAATGATGACGACTTCAATTAATTACTAATTAAAAATTAAAAAATGGAGACATAAAATCACATACATTAAATTAAAATTATTTAATACAGTAACTTCTAAGTAAAATTATTTCACTGTAGAATAATTAAATATGTATTTTAAGTATTCTTATTTAATCATATAAAATAATTAATTCATGTTCAGTTAAGCACCCAAAATAATTATTCAATATCATATTTAAGAATAAAAAATTATACAAGCCTAAATTCATCTATATCTATACTATAAAGTCCCTATCGAAATATCGTTCACCTTTTTTTATCCTTTAAAAATTAATTTCATACCAGACAAAATAGTCATTTAATTATTTTTCGAATATTTAGGACTTCAAAATCAACTAAAATTTTATTTAAGAAGATCTTAATATTAGGTCTTCAAATTCAATTAAAATTTACTTTATTATTATTTTTCCTTATTTGACCAGTTTTTATAAATATCCTTTTGGAGTTTAGTATGTGACCATTAAAGTTTTTTTTAATTCTTAGCCTCTAAGGTATATAATAGTATTTTTTTCCTCCAAATTGCCAATAATTGATTGCCTAAAATATGGAACATCCATCAACAATATATATTCGCTTTTTCCTGTTAAATTTTTAAGAGTTTTGATTTTATCTAACTTTAAATTTCTAGAAGTCTGAACTAATATGATGTTAATTTAGAAATAAATTAAGCTACCACCATACTATGTGAATGTGCAACTATAGTTAATATTTTAAACCTAAGTTAAATTAATGTATTTGGAACTCTTGAAATAACTATAAATTTGTCATCCCCCTCACCCTCTGATAATTTTGAAAAATTGACCTCTACATTGTGAACTCTTGAAATTTCAAAATTGTTATTAGCAGAGTACATCCGGAGTGAGTTTAGGATGGTATTGACTATTGTATGAAGTAAATTTAGACTTAAATCAATAAGAATTCAGGCAACTTTTTTTACACAAGAAAAGGTTCATTTGGCTATAATTTTGATTAACTTTGAATGAAGAACTTTTTTTTGTATAACGACATTATGAACGTAAAGTTTACAAAGAGATGTTGGATGAGATATAACAACATAGCATATTTGTATCTAATATAATAAAATATTTATAGCTATAAATACTATAGAATTCATTACACTAACTTTAGTCAGAAAATGTTGAATTCAGCTATATATTATATCAATGTAGTAATATCTTTTTCATCATTTAAACATATATTGCGTTTAGTTTTAACTCCATTGCTATTTTTTAATAATTTGTATATGTTTTATATTGATTAACGTGATGTACACGTGCAACGCACGTACACTAAAACTAGTAACATTAAAAGAACATGTTTGAATGTATCCTTTGTTTGCATAGTTTTGTCCCTGTTTAGTTCCAATTTCTCTCAAGGAACTTGTCATCTGCGAGGCCTACCACCGTTTCTCTATGCATCTTTTGTGTGCTATATCTTAAAGTATTACATAATTCTGAGCCAGCGTGACCATCAAAGGGATCGTTTGGTCGTGGGATATGGAATAACATTCCCTGGATAAAATGCAACATTATTTTATCCCGCGTTTGGTCATGGATATTAATTAGTCTCGAGAATTGTTTTGTAGTAAAATGATGAGATTAGGATAGCTAATCTCATGGGTTGTCCTTGTCTTTCCCATCCTTGTAACCGAATGACCCTTAAAATCCTAGTTCCGCTGAAGTCACACCCTTTATGAGAGGTTATAAAGTTGGTTCATATAAATTACAAATCGCAATACTAAAAGATTAATACTAATAATAATTAAAGAACTATTAAACAAGTATTTTTTTTGGTTTCTCACTCGATGTCCGGTACCTGCATTGGAGCCCGACTATATCCAGATTCGCACCGCGTAGGGCCCTATTCTGGGAAAGCGCTCCCTATCAAGAATTTTTCCATACTCAGGACTCGAACCCGATACCTCTGGTTAAGGAATGAGCAGTCATATCCACTGCACCACATCCTTTGGTGGTGTTAAACGAGTGTGTTTCAACAGATTGTGAATCTAAACTTTAAAAACAGAGCCAATAAACTATTGCAATATATTCAGTGACGGACAAACAGCCACTTGGATTCCACCTTTTGGAGAAATGATTAAAAACTTATGTACGAAATATATTTAGGTGTGTTAGTTACCATGTTAGCCTTGCATGATTATAGTTGCAGACTAATGGTTGTAATTTCACTTTATACAGTTTAGCCTTAATCTCATCAGATGCCATCCGTTTCTGTAGTTTCTCTTTTCCATGAAGGTTATCTCCATCAGAAAGAAAAAAAAAAGTTTGAGAAATTAAGGGTTCACACTAAGCCTATTCAGCGAACTTCCTTATCTTCATAGTACGGGAACTGTCTGTCTCTGGTTTTGGTGACCATAGAAAATCGAACTCTCTTTCAATTCTGAATATTCTACAATTTGAGCAAAGAGAGTCGTATGTGATTTAGGTGCACTTGTTTATTGAAGATTCTACATTTAGGGAACTCCAATCAGAATATCTAATGATTAATGTAATGAGGGAGAGGAGGGATGTTATTGTGGCAATTAGTTTACCTTTACATTTTTCCATTGAAATAAATTAAGTTCATGTCCCACTTCCCGGTAACTTTGGCCTGTTGTTGCCTTTTTATAATATATTAGTCTTAATGTACGCCGTCTCGCACGTAATACCTAGACACTTTATAAGAAAAACTAAAATTCAAAACGATAATATAAGATAATTGATATTAAGAGCATACAACAATTGATGTACCTAATAGTTTACGCATGATATATTTTTTCATTGAAATAAATTAAGTTCATGTCCCACAGTCCCGACACCTTTGACCTGTTGTTGGTTTTTATAATATACTAATCTTCATGTACGTGTCTCGCACATGATACCCTAGTGTCACGGAGTTAATTTATGTCACTCGAGTTCTACCTGAGGTTCACCTCCGAACGGCAGTCAAGCTCAGCCTTGACTTCAGCCTTTCCAACACTTAGATTTATTTTAGGGACGTTTGGACTTAGAATGATTTAGGCAACAAGTAAAGTAAAAGGCACACACGAAATTTAGAGGAATATCTCCCAACTCGTATTAATATGTGAATACAAGAACACAAAGAAGCCAACCTTATGGCCAAGATAAAGAAATCCCTAGTTCCCTGCCCCCAAAAACGAATTTCCCACCCTTAGGAATTACTTAGACGAATTTTGGCTAACACTCATGCCACAAGACTAAGTTCTTTCTGGCTCTTTGGGACAGCTTATGCACATATTTATAGTGTTGCTGCCCAGTTACACTTGGCAGGATTTAAACAATCAGTTAACAAGCCCCAACTGATGGGCAAACATGCTAAGACAAATACAAAAACGTGCCCACGTTTTTAGCCCATGATCAACTATGTTTTGTATGTAGTTGTATCCGCCAACTGCCTCCCATGTGCCTTGTACACGTTTTGTAACTACTGCATGTGCACTACATGTGCATGTTTTGCCCAGCTGCTACGTGCCTAAGGATGGCATTACGGCCAGCCTTACCTTTGACACTGCTCCGCCCCAATGTCATGGCCTCAACTTGCCACCCCTTGACTTTGTCGCACACTCCCATTGCCACAGCTGCCCGCTTATGTCAAGTCGCCCTCAACTTGATCAAATCTGCCCGCATCAATTATCATTGCTTGTCTTGGCCCCTTCTTTGACTTGGCTTTGCCTTGTCATTGTCATGCCAACCCGCACGTCCATGTGCCATGCGTCTTGCCGCCATTCAAGGTGCGTTTGACAACCCCGCATAGTCCGTCGCCGAGCTGCCCGTCATGATATTACCCCATTTTTTAGGTTGTGTACCAAGGCCATCATGAAAATCCTTGCCACAACCCACACCTGTCGAGGAACTTTGTCAAGGGGTTAACAAACCACCCCCACCCGAAGAATTCGTCGTCCTCGACGAAGCAGTTTTCGCATTTTTCTGCACCACCATAGGCTCTAAATATGCTGCTTCCTGCTCATGTTCTTCCACGTTCAGCTCATTTTCACTCTTTTCTTCAGCAAACAAAGTTGAAAATCGTTCAATTTTTGGACAGTTCCTTTCCATGTGTGGTCCTTTGCAAATAAAACAGCCATCAAACTTGCTGCTTTGTTCCTTGTTTGTCAAAGGTCCAACACATTGCTTTTCCTTTCCATTGCCATTGCCCTAAAAAACGTTACCCTTGTCGTTTCCATTTTTCCTCCACTCTTTTGCCTTGTCCTTGTTCCCGCTTTTGGACTTTGAAGTAGTAGAGAAATTAGAACCATCTTATCCCAGCCAGAAATCATCCAATGCATCCGCAGCAGCGATGGCACTAGGAAGGTCTTTCATATTCTGACTTCGGAGTTCCATCTGCGCCCACGACTGCAACCCGTAAAGGAAATTGTACAACTTGTCTTCCTCAGACATGTTGCTTATATCCAGCATCAAAGAACTGAAATCTTTGATATAATCCCTGACCGTTCCAGTTTGTTTCAACTTCTTCAAACGATCTCTAGAAACCCAGCCCGCATTGCTAGGAAAGAATTTATCCTTCAACTCTTTTTTTCAGCCCTTCCCAAGAGTCAATTTTTGGCCTACCAGCACTAACATCATCTGCCACGCGCGTCCGCCACCAAAGCTTTGCATCATCCACCAAATACATAGTCGTAATGGTGACCTTGTCTTCATCTCGCACATGGGCAGCCTGAAAGTACTGTTCCATATCCCACAGAACATTTTCGAGTTTCTTGCCACTCCTTGCACTATTAAACTCTTTAGGCTCCGAAATTCTGACCTTGGTACGATCTGCCCCACGTTGTGCTTCATCATTGCCAACAGCACGACGCAGCAACCCATTTTCTAATTTTAGATCTGTGCACTCTTGGCTCAGCCTGTTCATCTTAGCCTCAAGATAGGCAAGACGAGTCACGATAGTCAGAAATTGATCACCATCAACAGTTCCGACGAGTGCCTCCAATGCATCAACCTTTTCCCTCAGTTCTGCGTTGCCACCAGCCATCTTTCACGAAATTCAACCATTAAACGTCGTGTCTTTTGCCCCGATCCAGACACGCTCTAATACTAGTTGTCACGGGGTTGATTTATGTCACTCGAATTCTGCCCGAGCTTCACCTCCGTGCGGCAGTCAAGCCCAGTCTTGACTTCAGCCTTTCCAACACTTAGATTTATTTAGGGAAGTTTGGACTTAGAATGATTTAGGCAACAAGTAAAGTAAAAGGCACACATGAAATTTACAGGAATATCTTCCCAACTCGTATTAATATGTGAATATATGAACACAAAGAAGCCAGCCCTATGGCCAAGACAAAGAACTCCCTAGTTACCTGCCCCAAAAACGAATTTTCCACCCTTAGGAATTACTTAGACGAATTTTGGCTAACATTTATGCCACAAGACTAAGTTCTTTCTGCCTTTTTGGGACAACTTTTGCACATATTTATAGTGCCGCTGCCCAATTACACTTGGCAGGATTTAAACAATCAGTTGACAAGCCCCAGCTGATGGGAAAACATGCTAAGACAAATATAAAAATGTGTCCACACTTTTAGCCCATGATTAGCCATATTTTGGATGTGGTTGTAACTTTCAACTGCCTCCTATGTGCATTGCACACGTTTTGTAACTACTGCCTGTGCACTGCATGTGCATGTTTTGCCCAGCTACTGCATGCCTAAGGCTGGCATTGCGCCCAGCCTTACCTTTGACACTGCTCGGCCCCAATGTCATGGCCACAACTTGCCGCCCCTGACTTTGCCGCACATGCCTACTGCCACAGCTGCCCGTTTATGTCAAGTCGCCCTCAACTTGATCAAATATGCTCGCATCAATTGTCATTTATTGTCTTTCCATGTCTTGGCCCCTTCTTTGACTAGGCTTTACCTTGTCATTATTATGCCAACCCGCACGTCCATGTGCCATGCGCCTTGGCACCGTTCATGGTGCGTTTGTCAACCCCGCATAGTCCGTCATGCCGAGCTTTCCGTCATGATATTGCCTCATTTTCTAGGTTGTGTGCTAAGGCCATCATGAAAATTCTTGTCACAACCCATACCTGCCCAGGAACTTTGTCAAAGGTCTAACACCTAGACACTTTATAAGAAATACTGAAATTCAAAACGATAATATAAGATAATAGATATTAAGAGCATACAACAATTGATATACCTAATAGTATAGGCATGATATATCCAGAAAAGAATAGATTTTATGCTCGGTGTTGAAGCATATATATTGAATCATACTAGTCTTTTATAAAAGTTTCCCTAGTCCCTACAAACGTACATTGCACGTCATTCCTTGTCAATCTCAAACATTACAAAAATGTCACTTCCTTCGTCTCAATTTATACGATATCTTTTCTTTTTAATCAGTTCTAAAAAATAGCACCGTTTTATATTTAGTAATAATTTGACTTTAAAATGCTTTTGTTTTATTCTTATGAGGTGATTTATAACTTTGAAAATATTTATGGCTTATTTTAGATCACGAATTTCAAAAGTCTTTCTCTCTTTCGTAAACTTCGTACCCAATTCGTCACATAAATTCGAATGGAGAGAGTGCATAATATTATTTGTATTGCATTAATTTATTTTATAAGGTACAAAATATTACTAATACATTATAAGATTGTATCCCAAAGAGTAAGTGAAATATTTATTTATTGCCATTTACAAATAAAAGTGTTAAAATCATTACTAAACAAAATTAATTATTATAACAAACCATTTTTAGGTAATTAATTAATTAATTATTTTAGAAATATTTAAGTTTATCACAAAAGGTAAGATATAACAGTTAAAAAAATCAATTTCTGCCATATTCTTTAATTGTTTTCTAACTTTATTATACGTAATTAGAATTTATTTTCTTTAAACATAAAAATTAATATCTATCGACTTGCAAAAGATAATTATTCAAAAGGTATGATGACTATTCTTATTCTTTTCTCATCCTCCTTTTTTATTTAAGCATATTTATATTGATTTATTTCCTTTTTTTTAATCTATTTGAGCTTTGTAATATATATATATATATATATATATATATATATATATATATATATATATATATATATATATATATATATATATATATATATATATATATATATATATGTTTAAATTACTTCTCAGTCTAGGACTTAACTGGGGAGATCGATTAGGTCAATGCATTGCACTAAATTTCTGAAAATACCTACTACGTATAAGCACCACAATCCTTCATATACTGGAAACAAGTGGTTCACAGTGTTCTTATCCGTGTGAGATTAGTATAACAGTGGTTCACAGTGTTCTTATCCGTGTGGTTAGCATTCCATGCAAATTCATATTAGGAATTGGTTTTTGAAATTATTTGAAGTTATAATTTTGCCCAGTAGGGGATTATCTTTTTCTAAAAAATAATTTAATTTTAAAAGGATCAAAAAATTAATATCTACATTTTGAAGATGTTTTCGTATAACAAACCAAAAAAGAACATCTTTATATATGGATATGGATATAGAGAGAAGTACGATTTTGGCATATCCCATGTATTCGAAAGATTCTTAGATATATAGACTCTAATATATCTGAATACATCCAAAACTTCACATGGAAGTCTCCTTAATTTTAGAAGAGAATCAGACCGTAGAGTCAAACTTACAAATTATATATATCTTCGACCGTTTAAGTTCAAAATGGAATGTGCCAATGAAATCCTTTAATTTATATAGAGTTAAGAGGCAAGTCAAAGTGTTTTTCTCCGCGTAACATTAGTTTAGTATAGTTTTAGACGGTCATGTCCTCTATTTATTGTTAATTATAAGTTTTAATGATGAAAAATAATGTATCACATTTGATGCAGGATCACGAGGAATAAATCAAAGGAATCAAGAAGCAATACCATTCAAGAATAGATTAAGGAAACAATATATTAACGGGAGCTCTAAAAGCAATGCAAGAAAAACCATCAATGATTAGAGATGAAAAGGAAATAAGCAACGAAGATCCGGAAGGAGAATCAATCAATGATTCAATAAATGATTGACGAAAGTTATTACAGGAAGGTCCCAAGTCGAAGGGAAACAAGATCGCAAGGGGCTGCACTGGAGATCGCAGAAATCAAGGGATCTATCGCAAATCACTCAAGTGATGGAATAGATATTCCTAGTGAATGAAAAGCCTGTCAAGATCACAAATCAAGGAAGATCAACAGAAACTTGACTTTATTCTTGGAAAAAATCAATTTATGATTCCTTTCAAGGATCAACTCCCTTGGGTTTGCAATCTCTTAAGATTCATGAAGGCCTCACGAAGTATATATATATATATATACATACGTTCCGGACTTGAAGAAAATATACTTTGAACGAATCACTATCACTCCTTTTGTTATACTCCAAACAAGCATTGTAGCTCTTTTAGATCTATTGTGTAATTAGTGAGAGAAGAAAAAGAGACAAACACTGGTGACACATGTATCAATAAGAGAAAAGTGACATAGAGATTAAACTATTGGTGTAAAGATACATCAATCATTCTGTGCTCAAGAAACTTCAAACACTGAAAGAGAACACCCTTGCAATCCAAGGGGATTGGAGTAGGATTCACATTGAATCCGAACAAGTATAAAATTCTGGTGTCTTTATTTCTGTATTATTGTTATTCTGTTCTTATATCTAGTCGACTAATAAGTAAACTAGTCAATTATTTCTAATAGAATTTTAAAAAGAAGCAATTCACCCTCTCTTGTACTTTCAATTAGTGTCAGAGCGAGTCTCACACTTTTTGCTTAACAGCTTGTGAGAAAAGATTATCATGGCAAATCAAGTAATTATTGGATCACTTTTTCAAGAAGGAACGTCACAAGTTAGGCCACCACATTTCAATGGACAACACTTTTCTCACTGGAAAGTGCGTATAAAAATATATGCAAAATCTTATGATATCAAAGTATGGCGTGTTATCAAAAAGGGGAACTATCCACTACTAGTAGAAGCTCAACCACCTGCTGATCCGGAAGATATAGATGAGTACACAAATGAGAAAATGGAGGTTGTTCAGGTCAATGCTAAGGCACTGAATTTACTCTACTATCAGCAGCTCAACCACCTGATGATCCGGAAGATATAGATGAGTACACATACGAGAAAATGGCGGTTGTTCAGGTCAATGCTAAGGCATGGAATTTACTCTATAATGCTATAAGTGGAGAAGAATATGAGAAAATCACAAGTTGTGATATGGCCAAAGAAATATGGATAAACTGAAAGTTACTTATGACGGAACCAACAAAATGAAAGAAAGTCACATTAGCATGTTGGTTCATGATTACGAACTTTTCCAGATGAAAGAATGAGAATCCACTGAGGAAATGTTTGCAAGGTTCAGCAAAATCATTAGAGATCTAAAAGCTTTTGATAAACCATACTCAAGTGGTGATCAAGTTCAGAAAATTTTAAGGAGTCTACCTACCACTTGGAAGACAAAAGTAGTTGCACTCGAATCACACGATCTAAACAAACTTTCATATGATGAGCTTCGAGGAGATCTTATAACATTCGAGAAAACACACCACAAGAAAATAAACCAGGAAGAATAGAAGAAAACAATTGCCTTCAAAGCTACAATCGAAAGACCAGAAAATGATATTGATGACGACCTAGAAGCTCTTGAAGAAGACATTGCCATGGTATCAAGGAACATGGATGATTTAATAAGAAGATATAGAAACATAAGAAGAGGTAGGGTGCCCCCCCCCCCGCCAGGCGAACTAGGCAATACAATGAACAAGACTAGAATAATGAAAAATGTTATGAGTGTGGAAGATATAGACATGTTCAAGCTGAATGCCCAGATCTTAAAAGAAAGGTTTCCAGTGGATTCGATAAAAACAAATATTTCGGAAGCTGGAGCGATGAAGAAAATTTGGAACACAAAGAAATAGCAAATCTATGCTTCATGACTATTCTAAAAAATGACATGAACAAATACTCGGGTTGCTGGATCGATGAAGATGCATCAAACGATGAATACAAAGAAGAAACTGAAAATTATTTCATGGCACAAGGTGAAACAAGCGAGGTAAGATCTTATAACTGTGATAGATGTAATGAATTGCAGGATATTCTTGACCTTACTCTAAAATAGTCTCAAAAAATGATGAATGATCGAAGGAGACTTAATAGGGAAAAGAAAGATTGGGAACTCAAGATTGAAGTATGTGAAATTGAAAGAGATGTACTTCAAGATGAAGTTCAAGAATTGTAAATGCAACTTAATAGCATGCGCAAGTTCACCAGTCACAATTCTGTCAAGTCTAACCAAGCGACTTACAAGTCAACTGGAAAAGGACCAGTTAGAACTGAGTCTACAAGTACTAACACATGTGGTAGATCAAAAACTGGATCAGCCTCTATGTGTCACTACTGCAAAAAAAGTGGACATAAATATTCTTTCTGTCGATTTCGTAAATCTAATGTTTCAGGATGGATTTGGAGACCTAAAAGCAATCTTGATCTTAGTAAAACTAACCAACAAGGACCCAAGCAAGCTTGGGTACCTATAAGAAAGTGATAATTCTATTTGTAGGAATACCACAGGAAGAGCCGCAAAGGAAAATGATACTTAGACAGTGCGTGTTCCAGTCACATGACAGGTGACAAAAACCTGTTCAAAGAAGTTACAAATATAGATGGAGGAAGTGTCAAATTTGGCGATAACTCAAAAGGAAAGATAGTTGGCACTGACGCAGTTCCATTCAATAAAAACTGTGATATTACTAAAGTATATCTTGTAGATGGACTCAACTATAATCTCTTGAGTATAAGTCAACTATGTGATTCAGGGTACGAAGTTAAATTCAAGAAAATAGGATGCGCTATTGTAGATGAGATAGGTAAAATAATACTCCCAGGAAAAAGGTATGGAAATGTTTACATTCTTGATGGCATTGAAAATCTAGATAGTCACATCTGCTTAGCATCTATATCTGTTGATCCATGGTTATGCCATAAGAAACTTGATCATGCAAGCATGAATCTAATTGAGAAACTCTCCAAGCATGATTTAGCTCTTGGTCTTCCTAAACCCAATTTTCTTGAAATCATGTATGTGATGCATGTCAAATTGGTAAACAAACCAGAAACTCCTTCAAAAGCAAAGACATTGTGTCTACCACCAATCCTTTATTTATTTAAGACTTGCACGCAAAATTTGGTGTCAATCCAAGTAGTATAAGTTTGTTTCGACACATTGGAAGTAAATTGAAGAAATTGAAGTTCATACGTTTGAATCAATTGGTTTAGGGTGTGCTTTCTATTTTTAATGTTATTTCGGGTATCCCGAGGGTTCGTGCGAGTCCGTTTTATCATTCCAAACTTGTGGGTATGTTCGGGCGGTGTCCCGGGGGCCCCAAGCGTCAATCGGACGAGGCTCAGACTAAGTTGGAAAATTGAGCAAGAACCGAATGCCCAGCTTCTGTCATAACCACACCTGTGGTTGGTCAGCCGCAGATGTGAGCCCGTATGTGCGGGTCTTGACTCGTAGATGCGGCCAATGGTAGGCAGCCCAGAACTACAGATGCGGCCCTTCCTCCACAGAAGCGGAACTGCAGAAGCGGTGGGCCTTCCGCAGAAGCGGCCTCAACTGGCCCAGTGAAGTTCTGCAGAAGCGGACCATTGTCCGCAAAAGCGAAGGCGCAGGTGAGGCCCTTGACTGCAGGTGCATAAATCACTGAATGCAATAGCCTTCATTTAATATGGGCCTTAGACGTTTTTGGCTCATTTCACTCCATTGTTTAGTGATTTTTGAGCTTCTTGACGGGTTCTTCACCAAGCTTTTGAAGTTTTGGATTGTTATGCTCCGGTTTGAGGGTTTGAGCGCATTCTTGAGTTGGAAGTAGGCTCGAAACGAGGTACATCTCTTTTCTAACCTTGTAAGAGGGAAATTTCCCCATAGGTAAACTTAATTAATATATGATTATTTGTGGGGGCTACGTACGCACGAAGTGACGAGAGTCCGTATGTAGCTACTATTCTTGTTATGTCCTGGTAGTTCTAGGCTTACACCATGCTTTGTGGGTACCGCTATATGAATATAATTGTTGATTTGCATTCAACGGAATTAAGTTGAGGATTTCATAATTTCAAAGATTTCAAGTGAATTATTATTTTGAAAAGAATTTAGGAAAACCTTACGTTATATTTATATTTAACTGCATCGCAAGTATATTCCACGAGCGGGGTGATTATTTCCACTCCTCTCGTGGGAGCGGGCCGTTCGTCTCAGCAGGTTAATAAATGTATCTATGGTTTGGGCCGTTCGACCCTGTGCACAATTTACTTTTATGTTGGATCGGGCCGAACGTCCTCGGTGGTATTTGCGTGTGATAATAGAACCGGAACTCCTTATAATTCGTATGATTTGTTGCTTGAAAGGTCACTTGTTTTAAATGAAGAAAGTGCCTTGAGTTTTTAATTTGAGGAAAGGATTTTTAGCATCATTCTTGGTTGAGCTTGTTGTTATCTACATACACTGTGATTTAAAATATTGAACTTCATATTATTATATTGCTGGCCCTAGTAAGTGTCTGAGTTGAACCCTCGTCACTGCTTCTTTGAGGTTAGGCGAGATACTTACTGGGTACAAATTTTTATGTACTCATGTTGTACTTCTGTACTTGATTGTACAGGCTTTGAGGCAGGTGCATCTGGCTATCAGTACGACGCATAGATTTGACTCCTCAGCTTGAGACTTTCAGGTGAGCTGCCCTTTTGAGCCATTCTACAGCAGTTGGAGTCTCTCTTATGCTTTTATTTTCCCGTCTATTTCTTTTCCAGATAGTAGGATAGTATGATTTTGTATATTCTACTAGTTTGCCCACACACTTGTGACACCAGGTCTTGGCCCACACATTAGTAGACTTATGATTTTTTTTTACTTTTGTGACTTCAGTTCGTATTTATTACTTCCATTTAATTATGCTTAAATTTTAAACTCCCAATTTCTTTATCAATAAGGTGAAGATATCACTTACTAGTTATTTAAACGAGGATTTACTAGTGGATTAGTGTTGGCTTGCCTAACACGGTGTTGGGCGCCATCACGACCTAATATGGAATTTGGGTCATGACAACATGATATCAGAGCACTAGTTTCACTTAGGTCTCACAAGTTATTGGCAAACCTGGTAGAGTCTTGTGGATCGGTACGGAGATGTCTATACTTATCTTCGAGAGGCTATAGGGTGTTAGGAAACTACTCTTTATTAATTTCCTATCGTGCAATTGATGGTATTCTAAATTTCCTTCTTCTATTCTCTCACAGATGGTGAGGACGCGTACGACGAACGTTTTAGACCCGGGAGGAGTTGCTCCCCCTATTGCTAGAGGCTGAGGTAGAGGCCGGGGGAGGGCACCGGCCCGAGGTAGGGGACGAGGTCGTCCCAGAGCTACCCTAGTAGCACCACCGACATATACAACAGAGGATCCCATTATTGAGGAGCAGGGCGAGGTGCCCGCAGCAGAGCCTACCTTGGTAGATTTCATGACAGCACTGGGCTTTCAGGAGGTCATGGGCCATATGTTGCGATTAATGGACTCTATGACTTAGGCTGGTTTATTTCCAGCAGACCCAGCTATATCTCAGGTATGAGGGGAAGCACAGAACCCTACTGCTCAGGATCTTAGGCATGCAGCTGCCGTATATCAGACTTCGGGTACACTACCTGCGGACGGTGCCCAGCCAGTTGCCGCAGTAGTACTTGAGCCTAGACCAGCTGCGGACGACGATCCGCAGAAGCTACTGGACAGATGGACTGGGTTACACCCTCCTATCTTCTGGGGTCAGCAGCATGAGGACCCATAGGACTTTATTGATTGGTGCAGGGACAGAGTGCACAACATAAGGATATTGGAGTCCCTTGGAGTAGATTTCACTGCCTTCCAATTAGAGGGCAGGGCCCGTAGATGGTGGCAATCTTACCTTCTTGGAAGACCAGTAGGTTCTCCTCCCATGACTTGGGATCAGTTTATACGGATTCTATTGGATAGTTATATTCCACCCTCTCGGAGGGAAGAGTTACGATGTCAGTTTGAGAAATTCGAGTAGGGTCAGATATTTGTGACCGACTACGAAGCGAGATTCTCTGAGTTGTCTCACCATGCACTTATGATACTTCCTACGGATGCAAACAGAGTGCAAAGATTTGTTGCAGGGTTATACCCTTGTATTCGGGCTAGCATGGCCAGGGAGGTTGAGATGGGAATTGATTTTCAGCTAGTGGTAGAGATTGCTCGCAGGATTGAGGGCTACCGCAAGAGGGGTAGAGAGTCATGAAGCAAGACAAGAGGGCCCGATTGTTGGGAGAGTTTATAGGCGGCCCGGCTAGGGGAAGATGTCAGTTTTGGAAGGGCCAGCCCAGTAGGCCTCCATATTCAGCACTACCACCACCTCCTTGAGGTGCTCTAGTGAGGCCTAATTTCAGTGTGATGCTGGAGAGTTCTTATCGCCAGCCAGCTATTCAGGGTTCCTCTGGCGGGCATTCTGGTCATCAGGGTTCTTCTAGTGCCTACTTCAGTGCTATGCCTGAGAGTTCATACCGCCCACTAGCCATTCAGGGTTCTTCTAGTGAGTATTCGGCTCATCAGGGTCAGACTTCAGGACAACAGTCTATGGCACCGCGAGGTTATGACGAGTGTGGGGATCCGGGTCACATGAAGAGATTTTGTCCCAAACTTTGGGGCAAGGCAATATAGTAGGGTAATCAGCCTATGATTGCAGCACCAGCCGTCCGGTCGCCTAGAGGCGGAGGGCAGATAGGTAGGGGTCGTCCTAGAGGTGGAGGCAAGGTTAGGCAAGGTAAGCCAGCTATTGTTCAGCCAGGCGGAGGGGTTCTCATCTATTGTAGCCCCGATGACCAGGTTGACCCAGAAGGGTGCCCAGTTCAGATGGTCGGACGAGTGTGAGGCGAGCTTTCAGAAGCTCAAGATAGCTTTGACTACGGTACCGGTGTTGGTTTTGCCCATAGGTTCAGGGCCTTATATAGTTTATTGTGATGCATCTCGTATTGGGCTTGGTGCAGTGTTGATGCAGGATGGCAAGGTCATTGCCTATGATTCGCGGTAGTTGAAAATTCATGAGAAGAACTATCCGGTTCATGATTTGGAGTTGGAAGCCATTGTTCATGCATTGAAGATTTGGAGGCATTATCTGTATGGCATGGCATTTGAGGTGTTCACGGATCACAAGTGTCTTCAGTATTTGTTCAAGCAAAAGGAGTTGAATTTGAGGCAGAGGAGATGGTTGGAGTTGTTTAATGACTATGATATCACTATCTTATATCATCCAGGAAAGGCCAATGTAGTGGCTGATGCTTTGAGTAGGAAGTCATCCAGTATGGGCAGTCTCGGTTATATTCCGGTCAGTGAGAGACCGCTTTCTTTGGATGTTCAGGCCTTGGCCAATCAGTTTGTGAGGTTGGATGTTTCTGAGCCCAGCCGTGTGTTAGCTTGCACAGTCGCTTATTCTTCATTATTGGAGCGTATCCGAGATCTGCAGTATGATGATCCTCATTTGTGTGTCCTTAGAGACACGGTGCAGCGCGGAGGTGCCAAGCAGGTTACCTTAGATAATGATGGAGTTAAGTATGAGCATCAGAGGCTCGATGGTTCATTTCAGAGGATTGAGCTTCCCGAGTGGAAGTGGGAGTGGATCACTATGGAATTCGTTGTTGGACTCTGATCGCTGCCAACTCGACGCTACACTAAGGTAGGAAGACCGGGTCGCAATAGCTTTTACCTGATATGAGGGTCGGGATCGATTTCCTCAGGGAGCTAGTAGTGGAGTTGGTTTATTTGTCTAGCCTAGAGATGTGTTTGTACTCCTAATGTCACTTCAAACATTTTTGGGATTTTGAATTATAACTATTTTTATGAAACTATTGATTAACACTAAATTATGCTACGAGAATATTGCTAAGTTGTTTCTAATGGGAAGAAGGGCACTAGGGCCGTGACACTACCTAGGTGACTAATTGACGGGTAGATGTTACTAAGGTTCGATTGACATAATTGGGGCTTATGTTATAACCGTTGCACAATTTTACCCACTCTCACACTTCTCGGTAGAGAGAGTGATTTTGCCCAATTGACTCTCTCGAGACCAAATGGGTAGGCAAATTAGACCAAGAAACTAGGGTTCAAGTAGGGTACTTACTCTCTCAAGGTTTAACTCGTTAATTGGGACTATCATTTCTCATGAGTCCATCCCAATTCCTTGTTGGGTCAATTTTGGGGTCATAGACTCTCTTTCTCAAGAAGAGTTAAACCCACAAAGCTTGAATCAGTGTTTGCAACCACCAATTCTAGATTAAAACATAAAATTAACCCAAATAGCAAACACCCATAGTCAATCTAACACTAGATGGCAACACCCATTAATTACCCACACTAGGGTTGAGCCAAAACCCTAGCTAATGGGTTTAGCTACTCATGCTAGATAAAGAAATTGAAGAAATAGATGAAGAACTAAGCACATTAATTAATTGCTAAAATTAAACTACAAGAATCTATCGTAAATGTAAAGCAAAAGTGCCAAAAATGGCTACAAAATTCGTTCTCATGAGCGCACCTCTTCTCTGATATATCTGATAACCTAAAAAATGGTAAAATGTTCTATTTATACTAGGCTGGAAAAACTGGACAAAAATACCCCTGCGGGGTCAGTGCGGGCCGCATTAAATGGACCGTGGCCGCACTGGGCTCACTTCTGCTTCTCTGAGATTGGACTCCGCGGATTGCATAGAATGGACCGCCGCCGCGGAAGGAGCTGGCGTGGTCTGCGCAATCACGACCGCGGACCGCATGGCATTGGCTTTGAAAACTTTCATCTCTCTGACTCTCATGACCGCGGACCGCACAAAAGAGTAGGGCGGCCGCGGAGCCTCCACCGTGGACCGCGAGATGTGTACCGCGGCCGCGCTTCTTCTAGCCTGGTTTACCAACTCCCTGAACCACCTAGTGCGGCGGCATTCAACTTTGTGCGGTCCGCACTGGACCTTTTTTCCTTAGATCTCTTGGTCTTTGATACTTGAGCAGGTTTCACTCCTTTTTGAGCCGATCTTTGACATTTCGTCACTTTGTCGATAAAACCTGCAATCAAGCACAACTTGTGAGCCTTTTAGGACTATTTGGTAACAATATATGATCAAAGCGTAGGCAAGTAGGGGCATAAAACATGTTAAAATCCTAACTTATCAACTCCCCCAAAACTTAAACCTTTGCTTGTCCTCAAGCAAACAATATAAGACTCACCCCTTAAAGGAAAATCCAAGTAATTCCAGTTGTCCTAAAGTAACCTTAACAAGAATCAATTTGGACTAACAATTGCCCTCAATACGAACGGATCATTAACAAAATTTAAACTTTGAAAAACTATGGATCAAGTGTGACACAAGAGCATCAAGAATTGACTCATTACATCAAAGAACTCTCTCAATTACTTTAGTCGTTGTGGAACCCAAACACGCACATCCTCAACTTTCCCTAAGCAAACCTCACCTTTTAGAGTATAAGCACGCAAACCAAGGTTAACGGGAATTCACTCGTCTCTCTCAAGGAAAGGTCACAAGTCCAGCTCTAAGTACCATTTGCTTGACCCTCGTGTAAGTATCCACTAATGAGAGCATCATCCAACTCAAGATCATATAGGGCTTTTGTGGAGTCGATGTGAAGGCTTTTGGTTTAGGGTAGGAAAAGTTGTTGGTCTATATGGGTTCCATCTTCCCTTAAGCACTTCTTTTGATTTATTTTGGCACAATTCTCTTTGACTCTTTGAGTATTTCACTTCTTTCCAAGGGGTTAAAGAGACACATTGTCACTCTTTCTTATGCAATTCAAAACATTTCTCCTTTTTCTACTTTTTCCACACCTTTTTCACTTTTGCTTTTCTTGAATATCATTTTATTCTTTGCACATTGGGCTTTCTTTTTGTCTTTTTCTTTTCTTTCTTTTTCATCGCCTTCCTTTCCTTTTGCCTTTTGTACCTTTTACCACTTTGTTTCCTTTCTTGTCTCCCCCCCCCAAACTTAAACTTTTGCCATTACTCAAGGGACGATTTGGTTGCCAAGAGAGGGTATAATTTAGAACAGGTATAGGCTTGTAGCATTGGTTCTTAAAAGAAAAAGGTTTAAGGCTCAAAAGGGTTAGCTAGGGATTATATCATTGGTAGGTTATGGAATTGTTCAACTATAATTTGGATCAATGAGAGCCTATAATCACTTCTCAAGTCCAATTTTACTCAAAATTTCGCCTCAACAAACATTTAGGGCAAGTTCTAGACCATTGGCTCGGGACTTGGACTCACAATTCGATTTCTTACCACACACACTTAAGGATTTCTAAAGACATAGAGTCGGGGGCCGACAACCTTAGACACGATTGAGCACATAATAGTCCCGAAAGACCACATGATGTTTGTTTGGTCAAAACAAGAGTCTCAAGGTCACTACTTTCACCATCCTAAACACAACCACTTGTCTTTGACCATAGGATCAAAGGCAAATGTGTTAGGCCCAAGTGAAGCTTTACTTGAGGTACCCTTAACTATAAACTAGTAAAAACAAAAGAAAAATCAAAAATGGACTCAAACCCTTAAGAAGGTTGTCACGTCATCCATCATCGGGAAGAGCCACCCGGTTCGCACAATACTCTACCCTTGGAAAGAACTGTGACATTAAGAAAACCAAGGGTTTATTGAAAGCACCAAAATTGAAACAAAAAGGCTGCGAGCCTATCTACTAAGCTAAAAATGAAAAATTTGTATGAAAGTAGAAAATAGAATGAATATTTACAATAGGGGATTAGAATATACAATGAGAGATGAATATATATACAAAAATATAACTTTATATACAGACAAAAGAGAAGATAAAAAGTACGATAAAAGTAACTAAATGTAAAGTTATATACAGACCAAATAAAAAAATCAACAGAAACATAAATTAAGTCAACTAATATATACAATCATCCGGATAAAAAGTAGGGCGCACCCCCATAAATGAAAGCTGGCATTGTCCCCAATGCCAACTAAACAACTAAGCATCAAAAATCAAGATGAAAGGATATAGGAGCTCCTTAAGCCTCGTCTGTATGCATGGGAACATGAGTTGTCCCCGGGTCCTCTGTATGTACAGGAACCTCACACTGGTTCCCGGTCTCCTGCTGCTCAGCTGCTAGGACTGGGGCCTGGACCTGTACGGGCTGAATATCTGGATCAACCTGTGGCTGACTGGAGGAGACCTCCTGTGGGTCTGCCAACCGGATGACTGCCTCGTCTGCACTAGGGAGCTTCCTCTTCTTACTAGGAAGCCTGCTCCTGCTGTGGCTCTGCTACTGGTGCTGCTACTGGGGTTGGATCCTCAAATAGCAAGTATAAAGGCAGCTGGTCTGCCTTCAGTTTGTCAACATCTTCCCTCAGCGCCTTCATAGAATCCTTGGAAGCCCGTGTTTTGCGCAGCTTCTTGTGCTCCCTAGCAAGCTCCTTCAGGGCCTTGCCATGTGAATCCACTGCCTTAGCCAAGGCAGCCTGAGAATCGAGGATCTTTTGATGGTTGGCAAGAATCTCCTTAAGTGAATCCTTGATAGACTGGGGCACCTGCACTAGTTGTGGTGCCAACTGAGCCGCAATGGTAGAAGTCAAGGTGGACAACTTGGATGAAGCAGTCACCATCCAGTTGTTTAAGCTATGAAGTGTCTGGCTCAGCTGGTGGGCGGTGATAGGATGGGCCCGGAGGATGGAATCCCCGGGCCAGCTGAAGTAGAGGGACCAACAGTAGTGGAAGGTCCGGGAGGCATGTCAGCAACTGTAGAAATAGGCTCAGTAGAGGGCTCTACCGCAACTGGCTCTTCAGACTGGACGGTTGGGGCAGAAGCAGGCGGCTTGTAATTTTTATCCTTGGGGTTGTCTGACCCCTTCAAACTGTACCATGAAAACGGAGCCATATGTTTGACCTTGACATCAAAAGGTCTCTCCTCCACCTCCAGGTCTCGGAAATACATAGTGAGGGTTCTAGGAAAAGGGTAGTTCCGGTCATGCTCAACCCCCACTGCAGAAATGACGCGGGACATCACATTGCCCATGTTGATAGGATATTCCGCCATAATAGAAGCAACAAGAATAGCCCGGGCAAGTAGAATAGTCTGATCATGGGTAGTGGGGTCGAGCCGACTGTACACAAAAGTCAACCAACCTCTAGCCTCAAAGTTGAAGGTTCTCCGAAGTATTTTGCCCTTACTTGCAACCACTCTAGAACCGTACCCGGTATTGCCAGGTATGAAGCTAACCACGGACGAAGGGCCTATTGCCAACTTTTCATTGTAAAGGGACTCATCTTCATCATTGAATCCCAGGTATTCATTTAGTGCCTTCCCGGTAAATACCACATTTTTGTTTCGCACTTTGGTCACCTTAGTGCCCTTCAAGATGTGGGCCAAATTGCTATAAAACTCCTTGACCATGTTCTCATTCGCCTTCACACAATTATCTTTAAAGAACTCCTAACCCACTCGAGCCTGAATCTGTCTATGTACATTGGGGTGTAGGGGTAGAAGGTCTATGTCAATGAAGCTCCTCTCAAGAATCAACTTTTGTGACGGCCACCATTCCCTAAACTTGTGGAACGCCACCTGGCTGACGAATCTATCTTCCCAAACAGCGGGATTCCTAGTCCGGTCAACACCCCCAACCTGAGGCACACCACCCCCAGGTAACTCCCCATCTCCCTCATTACCCTTAACACCCTCTCCTGATAGTGCCGCTGTGGGAGAGGTAGAGTATTCATTCCCACTACCTGCCGCTGAGCCCTCAGACGACCCAGAATAAATGTTGATTGAAGCTCAAGCATTAGGGGAAGATGGAGGGGTGTCTCTATGTATGGCATTCTTCGGATACGGGATGTATAGAGGGACTGAATCTGAATAGATCTTCCGGGAGGGCTCGTACTCATTCCCCAAGTTGTTCAATGGCTCTATTATTAAATCACATAGCAAATAGACAAATAAGTCCTACTCCCTTAAGTCAAGGTTAACCATGACACTTACCTCACTTCGCAATCAATTCAAGATTCCAATAATCCTTTGCCTTACAAATTGGTATCCGAAAGCCTCGAATCTAGTCACAAACAATTCAATATACTCAACACGAATCATAGGAATCACTTCCATATGAAATTACTAATTTTCCGAATTAAAATTTGAAAAGTCAACTAAAAGTCAATAATGGGCCCTTGTATCGAAACCCGACAAAACTCACAAAATCCGAACATCCATTCCGAGACTATAAAAATTATCGAATTGTGATAGCAATTCGCCCTTCAAATCCAAATTTTCATTTTTGAAAGATTTTTACAAAAATCTCATTTTCTTCCAATCAATTAAATAATTAATGATGTAAATAAGTATAAAATCATGAAATATAATCAATTTAGGATAAAAAAACATTTAACCCATTCGAACTCGTGAAAAACTCCTTCAAATCGCCCAAAAACCAAGGTTTTAAAACTCAAATGAAATGAAGAAAAATGGCCATTTTTGACCCCTTAACATTCTGCCTAGTCTCGCATTTGCATGCAAAATTGTCGCATCTGCGGCCTCGAATTTGCATGCAAAATTGTCGCATTTGCAATACAAGGCAGCCAGGTGAGGGACCGCATTTGCAGAACATCACGTCGCATCTGCGACTGTGCAGAAGCGCAGATGAAGCTGCATAAGCAACAAGTGTCCCATTTGCGATCACTGCACCGCAGAAGCGGGCATCGCACATACGCCCCAAGCTTTGCAAAAGCGAAGCTTCTCTCCTGGCCTCAAAGTCACAGAAGCAACATAATTTCTGCAGAAGCGGCTACGCATCTGCGGTTCCTTGATCTCATATGTGATTTCATCAGTGGCCAGCCCCCTTTAGCGGCATAACAATGTTACAAAAATGATTCGCGACTCGTCGGAAACTCACCCGAGCCCCTCGGGACCTCGTCCAAATTTTTCAACAAGTCCCGTAATTTTATATGGAATTACTCGGGGTCTCAAATCGCATCAAACAACGGCGAAATTACAATTCGTGCCTCGATTCGAACATAATGAATTTTTGAAATTTAAATTCTAAAACTCGCGCCGAAACATGTTAAAAAAAATTGGAATGACCTAAATTTTTGTATGCAATTCAAAACCGACATAACGGAGCTGTTCCAACTTTCGAAATCGAAATCCGAGCCCGATATTAATAAATCAATTTGTGGTCAAACTTTGAAACCTTTATGTTTTGAAACTTCTAGTTTTTTAACAAATGGCGATACCTCAAGTTAGGGACCTCCGAATTAAATTTCGGGCATACACCCAAGTCCAACATCACGATACAGACCCATCGGGACCATTATAACACCGATCCAGATCTGTTTACTCAGAACGGTGACCGAAATCAACTCAAACGAGTTTTAAAGCCAAAATTCACATTTTTATCAATATTTCACATAAAAAAATTTGGAAAAATATACGGATTGCGCATGCAAGTCGAGGAATGCGGAATGGTGTTATTCGAGGTCTCGAAGCACAAAATTGAATGTTAAATTTAAAGATGACATATCGGGTCATCACATTCTCCACCTCTAAAATAAATGTTCGTCCTAGAACGGAAATAGAAAAGTACCCGGGCTGGTAAATAGGTGTGGATAGCTACTCTGCATGTCTGACGCGGACTCCATGTGGCTACCTCAATCGGCTTACCTCTCCATTGCACTCAAACTAAAGGATAACTCTTAGACCTCAATTGTCGGACCTGCCGGGCTAGAATAGTTATCGGCTCATCCTCATAAGTCAGATCTTGGTCCAATTGGACTGAGCTGAAATCTAACACACGTGACAGATCACCGTGATACTTCTGGAGCATGGACACGTGGAACACCGGATGAACTACTGATAAACTAGGTGGCAATACGAGGTTGTAAGCTACCTCATCTACTCTCTCAAGAATCTCAAAGGGTTCGATATACCTAGGGCTCAACTTGCCCTTCTTTCCGAACCTCATCACACCCTTCATATGTAAAACCTAGAGCAATAACCTCTCTCCAACCATAAATGCAATATCAAGAACTCTATAGTCGGCTTAACTTTTTTGCCTAGACTGAGCTGTGCGAAGTCGATCCTGAATAATTTTGACCTTATCCAAGGCATCATGTACCAAATTTGTACCCAACAACCGTGTCTCTCCCGAATCGAACCAACCAACTAGCGAACGGCACTACCTCCCATATAATGTTTCACAACGAGCCATCTAAATGCTCGAGAAATAGTTGTTGTTATAGGCAAACTCTGCAAGTGGCAAAAATTAATCCCAAGAACCTCCGAAATCTATAACACAAGCGCGAAGCATATCCTCCGATATCTGAATAGTGTGCTCGAACTGTCCATCCATATGGGGATGAAATGTTGTACTCAAATTAATCTGCGTGCTTAATTCACGTTGTACGGCTCTATAGAAGTACGAGGTGAATTATGTACCTCGATCAGAAATAATAGACACGGGCACACCGTGAAGACAAACAATCTCATGGATGTATATCTCGACTAATCACTCTAAGGAATAGGTAACTGCTACTGGAATGAAATGTGCTGACTTGGTAAATCGGTCCACATTGACCCATACCGCGTCAAACTTCTTCTGATACCATGGGAGTCCAATAACAAAATTCATAGTACGCTCCCACTTTCATTCAGGAATCTCTAACTTCTAAAGCAATCCACTAGGCCTCTGATGCTCGTATTTCACTTGTTGACAATTTAGACACTGAGCTACGTATGCGACTATATCCTTATTCATTTTCATTCACCAATAATGCTGCCGCAAATCCTAATACATTTTCGCAGCGCCCGGATGAATGGAATATCGGGAGTTGTGGGCCTCTTCAAGAATTAATTCCCGAAACCCATCCAAATTAGGCACACAAATACGACCATGCATTCTTAAAACTCCATCATCTCCAACAGCGACCCCCTTGGCACCACTGTGCCGCACCGTGTCCTTAAAGTCAAGTAAATGAGGATCATCATACTGACACTCTCTAATGTGCTCATACAAGGAAGAACAAGTAACTGTGCAAGCTAATATACGACTGGGCTCTTAAACATCTAACCTCACAAACTTATTAGCTAAAGTCTGAACATCTATAGGAAGTGGCCTCTCGCCAACTAGAATATAAGCAAGGCTTCCTATACTCACGGCCTTTCTACTGAAGGCGTCGGCTACCACATTGGCCTTATCGGGATGATACAAAATAGTGATATCATAGTCTTTCAACAACTCTAACCACCTTCTCTGCCTCAAATTGAGATCTTTTTGTTTGAACAAATACTACAGACTACGATGATTTGTGAACACCTCACATGACACGCCGTAGAGATAGTGCCTCCAAATCTTCAGCGCATGAACAATGGCTGCCAATTCTAAGTCATGTACAGGATAATTTTTCTCATGAACCTTCAACTGCCGTGACGCATATGCAATTACTCTGCCATTCTGCATTAATACCACACCGAGCCTAATACAAGATGCATTACAATACACTGTGTAAGATCTTGAACCTGTGGGCAATACCAATACTGGTGTCACAGTCAAAGAAATCTTGAGCTTCTAAAAGCTCAACCCACACTCGTCTGACCATCTGAATGGAGAACCCTTCTGGGTCAATCTGTTCAGTGGGGCTCCTATAGATAAAAACCCCTCCACGAACCCAAGAAACTTCGGATATCTATAGCTGAAGTAGGTCTAGGCCAATTCTGAACTGCCTCAATCTTCTTAGGATCTACCTTTATGCCCTCTGCCGATACGACGTGCCCTAAAAAGGCAACTGAGTCCATCCAAACTTCGCACTTTGAAAATTTGGCATATAACTGGCTATCCTTCAAGGTCTTGAGTACAATCTGGAGATGCTGCTCGTGCTCCTCTCGACTGCGGGAATAGATCAAGATATCATCAATGAATACCGCCACAAAAAAATCCAAATAAGGCTTGAACACCCGGTTCATCAAATCGATAAATATTGTTGGGGTATTTGTCAACCTAAATGACATAACTAAGAACTCATAATGCTCATACCAAGTCCGGAAAGTTGTCTTAGGGACATCAGATGCCCTAATCTTCAATTGATGGTAGCCTGACCTCAAATCGATCTTGGAAAACACCTTGGCACTCTAAAGCTAATCAAATAAGTCATCAATCCTCGGCAACAGAAACTTGTTTTTTATAGTGACCTTATTCAACTTCCGATAGTCTATACACATTCTCATCGATCTATCTTTCTTCTTCACGAACAGCAGGGGTGCACCCAGGGTGAGACACTAGGTCTAATGAAGCCCTTATCAAGTAAATATTGTAATTGTTCCTTCAATTGTTTCAACTCTACCGGGGCCATACAGTATGGTGGAATAGAAATGGGCTGAGTGCCCGAAGACAAATAAATACAGAAGTCGATATCTCTATCGGGTGGCATCCTCGGTAAATATACAAGAATTACCTCTGGAAAATCACGAACAAGTGGTACCAAACTCATGGAAGGAAGCTCCGTACTAGAATCGCAAATATGAGCCAAATAAGCTAGACAGACTTCTCGACCATACGTCGAGCCTTCACATATGAGGTAACCCTGCTGGTAGAATGGCCAGAAATCCTTTTCCACTATAATCGAGGCAAACCCGGCATGGATAAGGTCATCATTTTGGCATGACAGTCCAATATAGCATGATAAGGTGACAATCAATCCATACTAAGATGACATCAAAATCTACCATATCAAGAAGTAGAAGATCTACGCTTGTCTCAAGACTCCCAATAGTAACTATATACGAACGATAGACACGATCTATAATAATAGAATCTCCCACTGGCATGGACATATACACAGGAGCACCCTACGAATCACGAGGCACAACCAGATATGAAGCAAAATAGGAGGACACATAGGAATAAGTAGATCCCGAATCAAATAGATTTGAAGCATCTCTATGGCAAATTGGAACAATACTTGTGATCACGGCATCAGATAAATCGGCCTCAGGCCTAGCTGAAAAAGCATAAAATTGGGGTTGGGCCCCACCACTCTAAGCTACATCACTGGGACGACCTCTAACTGGCTGGTCTCTACCTCAACCTCTAACGGTCTGACCCCTACCTCTAGTTGTCTAACCCTTGACCCTGGCTGTTTGGGCGGGTGGTGGAACAATTGGTGCTAGAATCATGGCACGAGAACCCTGCTATTGCATGTTGCCTGGTGACCTAGGGAAAAATATAGCAAGGTGCCTCGGATCCCCATAAGTATAACAAACCCTCGACTGTTGTGACTGCTGACCCTGGAACTGGCCATGTCGAACTGGATAACCACCCTGATAACTTTGGATTGGAGGTTCACTAAGAGGTGATGGTGGTTCACTATAAGCTAGCTGATCAGGATGAGACATAATAGGACCACAGTTCCCTGAAGCACTATGAGATGCCTGGAGTGCTAATTAAAATGGCTTGGGAGGATAGCCTCTACCAAAGGTACCCCTGCATCTAGATGAGGCACCACTGAATCCACCGAACTTACGAGGCCTCTTATCAGACAATTGTCCCCTCTCTTGAGCAAGAACCATCTTTATCCATCTAGCAACATTTACAGTCACCCGAAAGGAAATATCGCTCCCGGTCTTCTTGGCCATCTGAAGCTTGATAAGGTAAGTGAGTCCCTCAATAAATCTCCTCACTCTCTCCCTCTCACTAGGGAGCAAGATAATAGCATGGCGAGCTTGATCCCCAAAATGGGTCTCGTACTGAGTAACAGTCATACTGCCTTGCTAGAGACGCTCAAACTGCCTGCGGTACTCCTCTCTTAGTGTGACAGGGAGGAACTTATCTAAAAATAGTTGGGATAATTGATCACAGGTAAGTGCAGGCAACCCAGCTGGTCTGGTCAACATATAATCCTTCCACCACCTCTTGGCATAACTCATCATCCGAAACACAGCAAAATATACTCCATTGGTCTCAACTATGCCCATGTTCCGCAGCACCTCATGGCAGCGGTCAATATATTCCTGTGGGTCCTTAGAAGGTGAACCACTAAAGTGAACTGGAAAGAGCTTATTAAGCTTGTCCAATCTCAATAAGGCCTCAAAAGACATCGCGGGCCTATCATTGGCCTGTACCGCAACAACTGACTGAATTACACCAACTGGCGGGGCTGCTTGAGCCTGATAGTAGGGAGTCATCTGCTCCGGCACAGGAGTAGTGGGAGTCCGTGCTCCTCTTCAAACTGTGCCATTAGAAATGTACCATTCTAAGCCACAACCTCCATAAGGCTCACCAAACGGACTAATGCGTCCTGAAGTACTAGAGTAGCTATGAATCCTTCCAGACCTAAACTGGCCCAATGGGTATAGTCTGAACTGGAACTTCCACATGAAGATCCACCCGAGGCTCCACTGTGGGTGTTGATACTCGAGCTCTAACTTGAGCTCTGCTTCTTCCTCTGCCTCAGCCTCTGGCACGACCTCGGCCTCCGCCTCTGCCCCTAGTCGTAGTTGCCATCGTGGGGCTCTAGCTCCTATCCAACGGTAAATGTAGTACGTGTTCTCGCCATCTGCTAGAGAACAAGAATAGAATGGTTCAATCATTGATGGTAGAAATAAATGCCACGACAGGGTAAGAAAGAAATGATAATTTTTTCTAAACTCCATAGCCTCTAGAAGATAAGTATAGACATTTCTATACCGATCCTTCAGACTCTACTAAACTTGCTCGTGACTCGTGAGAGCTAAGTAACCTAGTATTATGATACCAACTTGTCACGACCCGAAATTTCCACCTTTGGGACCATGATGGCGCCTAACATTTCACTTGCTAGGCAAACCAACATTAGAATAATTTTAGCCATTTTTAACAACTTGATTTAATTAATAAAAGATAATTTTATTCTTCCAGAACACTTGGTTATCAACCTCAATGGTAATAGTAGTGCATTTAATAAGAGTAATATCTCCATTATTAGATTAAAACGTAATTTGCCGATTGTATGATAGAAATTAAAAAGCTATCTTAGCTAACAAATGAATATGTTGATCAACTAAATAAAAGGTTGATAGCAAATTTTATGGTAAAAACAAAATATTTTTCAGCTTTTGACGAAGCAAAAGATGATACCAATAATTACTACTAAGAAGAATACTCAAATACTTTAATATCAAATGCCCTTCTACCATACAAGTTTGTTGTCAGGTTTATTATTTCTTACGTATGTTAGTATCATCGTATATATAATAGACTAAGTTAAATTGATATTTCATTTTATATAGGTTGATTTTGAAGAAAAATATGCTTGTCATGCTACTGAAAATTTTAAATCCGCCAAATAACTTATGTAATAGCACACATATGGTATAGAAGCTTTGACAATAATATCCTACAAAAATTATGACATTGTTCAATGTGCTTCTAAGTATATTTTTATCCCTGAATTCACCTTTTGTCTGCCGAAACTAAAGAATATTCTTTTAAATTTGTGTAAAAATAATTTCCAGCATGTTTATGTTTTGCAATTATAATAAATAAAGCACAAGGACAAACATATTAAATATTAGACTATATTTATCGCAATAAGTTTTCTTGCACGAACAACTGTATGTTGCACTTTCAAGAGGAATATCAATATTGACATCAAGAGTTGTGGTTATGATAGAGCAACCAAACCATTAGAAGGAAACATACACAAAAAATTATCGTCTAAAAAGAAGTGTTCGGTAAGATACCATCACATTAAATACTTTTAAACTATAATACATAATTATCTAACTAACACGATTAAATTGATCATTTGTGTAAGTTCTGATGATGTCCTTTCATTTTGAATTTTACGTATTATGCTAATGTAATAATATTTTTCGGCATTTAGCTAATTGTTGTATTATTATACATAAAAAAAATTCTCATTAATTAAATTATATTGTTCCTTCATATAAATAAATATTTAAATCATCACGTGTTATTATTAACATGCAACGCACGTTCATAAATACTACTAATATATAGAAAAGTTACAGCTGTTGGGCAACTTTTTGTGTAACTCTCTTACTTTTTACTTTTTAAACATTATTGTTAATGATTGTTTCAATTTATTGGTTTATTAACCAAAACAAAATTATCTGATGCAACATTTTCCAAATATTAATCGTTTTGAAAAATTAAATTTATTTAAAAATATTTGATATTTTTTAAGAAAATAAGATGTAATTTAATTTAACCCTCCGTTTGGCATTCAAATTCTGGGAAGGAATTGGAGAAAATTGAAAAGGTAGAGTTTTTACTTGAATAAGTTAAAATAACTACTAGTACAAGTTACTTGCAAGCTTGAATGGAACCCCAACCCTATGAAACTCAAACAACTATTCCTCCTAAACCGCCTGACATCAAGTTGGTTTCTCAATCCATCAATGAAGGAGAAGAAGGTAAACGGTCCTATAGGGACATGGTTACAGCTACAACTAATCTGACCTTCTCTCCAGGAAGAAATCAATGCAACATCGAGTTGAACGAAACATGTTCAGAGGAAGTGATCCCAATGTCCAATTTATTACAACCTCCAAACCAAGGCTTTAAATGGATTAACTTAACGGAAGAAGATAAAATCAGAATTTATGAGCCTTGGAAATTTTCGATCATTGTGAAACTCTTCGAAAAACGTATGCTACACCAATATTTGAAAAGGAAAATACAGAAATTATGGAAACCATCAGAAACTTTCTCCTTAATTGATCTAGGAGAGGATTTCTTTATCATAAGGTTTACAAAAAGGAAAACATGGAAAGGGCACTCCACCAAGGTCCATGGTTTATCAATGGATACCATCTATCCGTCATTAAATGGAAGCCCAATTTCGTAGCCTCCACGGAGAAACTAACTTCCTCAGCTATATGGATTAGGTTGCCACAATTTCCACCCGAGTTCTATGATGGAAAGATTTTACAAAAGATTGGGAACTCTATCGGACGACTATTAAAAATAGATGTTTGCACATCAACTACAGTTAGGGGTCGTT